>NC_091314.1:44144557-44209557 GCF_038502225.1 Cherax quadricarinatus
GGCCCTTATTAATAACCCAGGTATCGGTGTCATAATTGAAGCAGACGTGTTCTTTGAATGTCCACGTCTTCCACAGTCTAGGAATACGCACACTGGTACACTATGTTCCACAAGGTTTGTCTTTCATGGTAATGCCATTAAAGAAGCTGTGCACACTTCTTGGTAATAGGTTTATGGTTATTATGGAGGTTGTCTGAGGTACAGCAATGCACGATTCACTTCCTTTGTTTGTTCTTACCGGGAAGTACGAGTCTTTACTGCACCATTACATATTGCAATCTGAAGATGCCACAGCCCCTGCGCCGCCAGTGCTCTAGCCACAAAGAAAAGCTGATTCGGGCAAATTTTCCTTCCTTGCTAAACTTCCACCATGAAGCAATGCAGAAGATCCGATTCTTGTTATCTGGACATAGACAACAATGTGCACTATCTTTAACATGGTAATAAAGTGGGTGCAGGATTTTCGTTAATTGTCCTGCTAATGTAAGAGATTGATTGTCTCATTAAACTACATTATTTGCAACACTGGTCTCTTGCAAAGAAGTCACGTGACCGTGACAAGCTCATACTGTACCTGAAATCAATTAAAGCTTTGATGCAGAGATGCAGAAGGAAGATGCCATCAGCCCCTCTGGAGGGCTGAGTCCCTCAGAGGGCTGAAAGGGGTGAAGGGGGCTGATACCCCCCTCTTGGAGAAAATTTCTCCACACCTGGTGCCGACCTAGTGTACAAACTGAGGGCAAGTTTAACGCATCTGCATTTGGTAGTCGAGTTTTAACCAAGACTGAACCAAATTATTCTGTAACTGAGCAAGAAGAATTAGCAGTTGATCGGGATTTAAAACATTTCCGTGATATCTGCCAGTTCTCAGCCATGTATTGACAGATCATGCTCCACTGGTACCCCTTGTTCCAGGATACACAGCCTATTGAACGATTAGCAAGATGGTCCTTCACTACGGGAGTTCACTTCTTTCTCGGCACATTTGCCTGGCAAGTCGAGCATGGTCGCACATGCCTTTTCTCGCCACATTGGTGAGTTATAGTTGATCCTCCATTTAGTGCCGAGGACGTTAAAAATGCTCAAGGGTCAGATCCAACATGATCTTGAGTAATACGATTCCATATGAAAAGAGATCGGACTCTGTTAAAACCCCCAGCTCTCATCAGTGATTGTCTTCGACCAAGATTTGTTGTACTGAGTAGCCGAACTTGGCCGAAGAGTACATCACTTAGTTATACTCAAGTCACTAGTTAGGTTAGGTAAGGTTTGTCAGGAAACAGGACAAGTGTTTCCTGGCGCGAGTCTTAGTTATATGATGACCCGCCGCTGGACCTTTAGGTCATCTGACCGAAGCCTTCCGCTGGCTTATCGGTTCACTCCTTTAAAAATTAGGGTTATAAGTTCATATTAAAAAGTCAAGTATTAAAATGAACTTATAACTCTAATTTTTTAAAGGGATTGACCGGTAAGCCAGCGGAAAGCCTCGGTCAGATGACCTAAAGCTCCAGCGGCGGGTCATCATATAACTAATACTTTTATACTTGACGTGCTGTTGGAGTGTAAGCAAAGTAACATTTATGAAGGGGTTCAGGGAAACCGGCAGGCCGGACTTGAGTCCTGGAGATGGGAAGTACAGTGCCTGCACTCTGAAGGAGGGGTGTTAATGTTGCAGTTTAAAAACTGTAGTGTAAAGCACCCTTCTGGCAAGACAGTGATGGAGTGAATGATGGTGAAAGTTTTTCTTCTTCAGGCCACCCTGCCTTGGTGGGAATCGGCCGATGTGTTAATAAAAAATATTAAAGAGTCACTAGTGAATGTGGCCCTGCAGATGTTTCATGATATACCAGGTGATACTCACCCTGACATCGATCACTGCAGCTAGTTCACGATGTGCCAGGTGTTACCCTGGCATGGATCACTGCAGCTAGTTCACGATGTGCCAGGTGTTACCCTGGCATGGATCACTGCAGCTAGTTCACGATGTACCAGGTGTTACTAACACTGGCATGAATCACTGCAGCTAGTTCACGATATACCAGGTGATACTCACCCTGCCATGGATCACTGCAGCTAGTTCACGATGTACCAGGTGTTACTAACACTAGCATGGATCACTGCAGCTAGTTCACGATATACCAGGTGATACTCACCCTGCCATGGATCACTGCAGCTAGTTCACGATGTACCAGGTGTTACTAACACTAGCATGGATCACTGCAGCTAGTTCACGATATACTAGGTGATACTCACCCTGACATGGATCACTGCAGCTAGTTCACGATGTACCAGGTGTTACTACCCTGACATGGATCACTGCAGCTAGTTCACGATGTACCAGGTGTTACTCACCCTGGCATGGATCACCAGCTAGTTCACGATGTACCAGGTGTTACTCACCCTGACATGGATCACTGCAGCTAGTTCACGATGTACCAGGTGTTACTCACCCTGGCATGGATCACTGCAGCTAGTTCACGATGTATCAGGTGTTACTCACCCTGACATGGATCACTGCAGCTAGTTCACGATGTACCAGGTGTTACTCACCCTGACATGGATCACTGCAGCTAGTTCACGATGTACCAGGTGTTACTCACCCTGACATGGATCACTGCAGCTAGTTCACGATGTACCAGGTGTTACTCACCCTGACATGGATCACTGCAGCTAGTTCACGATGTACCAGGTGTTACTCACCCTGACATGGACCACTGCAGCTAGTTCACGATGTACCAGGTGTTACTCACCCTGACATGGATCACTGCAGCTAGTTCACGATGTACCAGGTGTTACTCACCCTGACATGGATCACTGCTGCTAGTTCATGATATACCAGGTGATACTCGCCCTGACATGGATCACTGCAGCTAGTTCACGATGTGCCAGGTGTTACCCTGGCATGGATCACTGCAGCTAGTTCACGATGTACCAGGTGTTACTCACCCTGACATGGACCACTGCAGCTAGTTCACGATGTACCAGGTGTTACTCACCCTGACATGGATCACTGCAGCTAGTTCACGATGTACCAGGTGTTACTCACCCTGACATGGATCACTGCTGCTAGTTCATGATATACCAGGTGATACTCGCCCTGACATGGATCACTGCAGCTAGTTCACGATGTGCCAGGTGTTACCCTGGCATGGATCACTGCAGCTAGTTCACGATGTGCCAGGTGTTTCTCACCCTGACATGGATCACTGCAGCTAGTTCATGATGTACCAGGTGTTACTAACACTGGCATGGATCACTGCAGCTAGTTCACGATGTGCCAGGTGTTACCCTGGCATGGATCACTGCAGCTAGTTCACGATGTGCCAGGTGTTACTAACACTGGCATGGATCACTGCAGCTAGTTCACGATATACCAGGTGATACCCTGACATGGATCACTGCAGCTAGTTCACGATGTACCAGGTGTTACTCACCCTGACATGGATCACTGCAGCTAGTTCACGATGTACCAGGTGTTACTCACCCTGACATGGATCACTGCTGCTAGTTCATGATATACCAGGTGATACTCGCCCTGACATGGATCACTGCAGCTAGTTCACGATGTGCCAGGTGTTACCCTGGCATGGATCACTGCAGCTAGTTCACGATGTGCCAGGTGTTTCTCACCCTGACATGGATCACTGCAGCTAGTTCATGATGTACCAGGTGTTACTAACACTGGCATGGATCACTGCAGCTAGTTCACGATGTGCCAGGTGTTACCCTGGCATGGATCACTGCAGCTAGTTCACGATGTGCCAGGTGTTACTAACACTGGCATGGATCACTGCAGCTAGTTCACGATATACCAGGTGATACCCTGACATGGATCACTGCAGCTAGTTCACGATGTACCAGGTGTTACTCACCCTGACATGGACCACTGCAGCTAGTTCACGATGTACCAGGTGTTACTCACCCTGGCATGGATCACTGCAGCTAGTTCACGATGTACCAGGTGTTACTCACCCTGACATGGATCACTGCATCTAGTTCACGATGTACCAGGTGTTACTCACCCTGACATGGACCACTGCAGCTAGTTCACGATGTACCAGGTGTTACTCACCCTGGCATGGATCACTGCAGCTAGTTCACGATGTACCAGGTGTTACTCACCCTGGCATGGATCACTGCAGCTAGTTCACGATGTACCAGGTGTTACTCACCCTGACATGGATCACTGCAGCTAGTTCACGATGTACCAGGTGTTACTCACCCTGACATGGATCACTGCAGCTAGTTCACGATGTACCAGGTGTTACTCACCCTGGCATGGATCACTGCAGCTAGTTCACGATGTACCAGGTGTTACTCACCCTGGCATGGATCACTGCAGCTAGTTCACGATGTACCAGGTGTTACTCACCCTGACATGGACCACTGCAGCTAGTTCACGATGTACCAGGTGTTACTCACCCTGACATGGATCACTGCAGCTAGTTCATGATGTATCAGGTGTTACTAACACTGGCATGGATCGCTGCAGCTAGTTCGCGATGTGCCAGGTGTTACTCACCCTGGCATGGATCACTGCAGCTAGTTCATGATGTACCAGGTGTTACTAACACTGGCATGGATCACTGCAGCTAGTTCACGATGTACTAGGTGTTACTCTGGCATGGATCACTTCAGCTAGTTCACGATGTACCAGGTGTTACTAACACTGGCATGGATCACTGCAGCTAGTTCACGATGTACCAGGTGTTATTCACCCTGGCATGGATCACTGCAGCTAGTTCACGATGTACCAGGTGTTACTCACCCTGGCATGGATCACTGCAGCTAGTTCACGATGTACCAGGTGTTACTAACACTGGCATGGATCACTGCAGCTAGTTCACGATGTACCAGGTGTTACTAACACTGGCATGGATCACTGCAGCTAGTTCACGATATACCAGGTGATACTCACCCTGACATGGATCACTGCAGCTAGTTCACGATGTACCAGGTGTTACTAACACTGGCATGGATCACTGCAGCTAGTTCACGATGTACCAGGTGTTACTCACCCTGGCATGGGTCACTGCAGCTAGTTCACGATATACCAGGTGTTACTCACCCTGGCATGGGTCACTGCAGCTAGTTCACGATATACCAGGTGTTACTAACACTGGCATGGATCACTGCAGCTAGTTCACGATGTACCAGGTGTTACTCACCCTGACATGGACCACTGCAGCTAGTTCACGATGTACCAGGTGTTACTCACCCTGGCATGGATCACTGCAGCTAGTTCACGATGTACCAGGTGTTACTCACCCTGGCATGGATCACTGCAGCTAGTTCACGATGTACCAGGTGTTACTCACCCTGACATGGACCACTGCAGCTAGTTCACGATGTACCAGGTGTTACTCACCCTGACATGGATCACTGCAGCTAGTTCATGATGTATCAGGTGTTACTAACACTGGCATGGATCGCTGCAGCTAGTTCGCGATGTGCCAGGTGTTACTCACCCTGGCATGGATCACTGCAGCTAGTTCATGATGTACCAGGTGTTACTAACACTGGCATGGATCACTGCAGCTAGTTCACGATGTACTAGGTGTTACTCTGGCATGGATCACTTCAGCTAGTTCACGATGTACCAGGTGTTACTAACACTGGCATGGATCACTGCAGCTAGTTCACGATGTACCAGGTGTTATTCACCCTGGCATGGATCACTGCAGCTAGTTCACGATGTACCAGGTGTTATTCACCCTGGCATGGATCACTGCAGCTAGTTCACGATGTGCCAGGTGTTACTCACCCTGGCATGGATCACTGCAGCTAGTTCACGATGTACCAGGTTTTACTAACACTGGCATGGATCACTGCAGCTAGTTCACGATGTACCAGGTGTTACTCACCCTGGCATGGGTCACTGCAGCTAGTTCACGATATACCAGGTGTTACTAACACTGGCATGGATCACTGCAGCTAGTTCATGATGTACCAGGTGTTGCTCACCCTGGCATGGATCACTGCAGCTAGTTCATGATGTACCATGTGTTGCTCACCCTGGCATGGATCACTGCAGCTAGTTCATGATGTACCATGTGTTGCTCACCCTGGCATGGATCACTGCAGCTAGTTCATGATGTACCATGTGTTGCTCACCCTGGCATGGATCACTGCAGCTAGTTCATGATGTACCAGGTGTTGCTCACCCTGGCATGGATCACTGCAGCTAGTTCATGATGTACCAGGTGTTGCTCACCCTGGCATGGATCACTGCAGCTAGTTCATGATGTACCATGTGTTGCTCACCCTGGCATGGATCACTGCAGCTAGTTCATGATGTACCATGTGTTGCTCACCCTGGCATGGATCACTGCAGCTAGTTCATGATGTACCATGTGTTGCTCACCCTGGCATGGATCACTGCAGCTAGTTCATGATGTACCATGTGTTGCTCACCCTGGCATGGATCACTGCAGCTAGTTCATGATGTACCATGTGTTGCTCACCCTGGCATGGATCACTGCAGCTAGTTCATGATGTACCATGTGTTGCTCACCCTGGCATGGATCATTCTGTTAAACAAGTTAGGTTGAAATATTTTTGGTCTCGTATGGTAGCAGACATTACCAGCGGGCCATGGGAAGTTTCGCTTGACTTGTTGACCAATTTCCACCGTTCCTTCCAAGGCAATAGGCATTTATGTGTGATATTTGATCATTTCACACGATCTGCCTCTGCAGATAAAACTGCAGAGGCCGTAGATAAATCATTTATAGAACAAATGATCTGCAGACACACTACATTAAGTCCCATGTTACAGATAACGGAGATGAATTTTGTATTAAAATCTTTAAAAAGTTGTGTATTTTATACAAGATCAACAAGTCCACCATCGTGCACCATCATCCTGCCAGTAATGGCTTAGCTGAAAGGGCAAATTGGGTCTAGAACCTCGTTCGTTATAGCTCCTAAATGCAACCACTTAACAGTGAAAAATATATTTAAAAAATATGATATAAAATTGTAAAAAGTGCATGAAAGTGCATTTAAACTCTTGAAATAAAGAATATCATAAATATTTGTAATGAGAAACAAGAAATTACTTCAAAAAGTAATAAAAAAATAGAGTAGTTTATCCTAGTTTAGTGTTGGTGAGGATGAAGGACAGGAGGCAGAGGAGGAGAGAATTACTGAGAAAAGGTGGAAGGAGTAGAGTCATCCTTCCTAGTCCTCTGTGGTGACTAACCTGTAGGATCTCTTTTAACTTTTTTAAAGAAGGAATCGAGGGTTGACTGCTTCAACCTGGAATTCTGAACTTTCCAAAAGTGGGCCATCCAGGTGTTATTAAAATTACTAAGTTTCTACAGTACCAGCATAAAGATATTGCTTAGATCTGCAGTACAACGATACTCGTGCTTACTATGATAGTCGTGCGCAGTACAACGATACTCGTGCTCACTATGATAGTCGTGCGCAGTACAACGATACTCGTGCTCACTATGATAGTCGTGCGCAGTACAACGATACTCGTGCTCACTATGATAGTCGTGCGCAGTACAATGATACTCGTGCTCACTATGATAGTCGTGCGCAGTACAACGATACTCGTGCTCACTATGATAGTCGTGCGCAGTACAACGATACTCGTGCTCACTATGATAGTCGTGCGCAGTACAACGATACTCGTGCTCACTATGATAGTCGTGCGCAGTACAACGATACTCGTGCTCACTATGATAGTCGTGCGCAGTACAACGATACTCGTGCTCACTATGATAGTCGTGCGCAGTACAACGATACTCGTGCTCACTATGATAGTCGTGCGCAGTACAACGATACTCGTGCTCACTATGATAGTCGTGCGCAGTACAACGATACTCGTGCTCACTATGATAGTCGTGCGCAGTGCAACGATACTCGTGCTCACTATGATAGTCGTGCGCAGTACAACGATACTCGTGCTCACTATGATAGTCGTGCGCAGTACAACGATACTCGTGCTCACTATGATAGTCGTGCGCAGTACAACGATACTCGTGCTCACTATGATAGTCGTGCGCAGTACAACGATACTCGTGCTCACTATGATAGTCGTGCGCAGTACAACGATACTCGTGCTCACTATGATAGTCGTGCGCAGTACAACGATACTCGTGCTCACTATGATAGTCGTGCGCAGTACAACGATACTCGTGCTCACTATGATAGTCGTGCGCAGTACAACGATACTCGTGCTCACTATGATAGTCGTGCGCAGTACAACGATACTCGTGCTCACTATGATAGTCGTGCGCAGTACAACGATACTCGTGCTCACTATGATAGTCGTGCGCAGTACAACGATACTCGTGCTCACTATGATAGTCGTGCGCGGTACAACGATACTCGTGCTCACTATGATAGTCGTGCGCGGTACAACGATACTCGTGCTCACTATGATAGTCGTGCGCAGTACAACGATACTCGTGCTCACTATGATAGTCGTGCACAGTACAACGATACTCGTGCTCACTATGATAGTCGTGCGCAGTACAACGATACTCGTGCTCACTATGATAGTCGTGCACAGTACAACGATACTCGTGCTCACTATGATAGTCGTGCGCAGTACAACGATACTCGTGCTCACTATGATAGTCGTGCACAGTACAACGATACTCGTGCTCACTATGATAGTCGTGCGCAGTACAACGATACTCGTGCTCACTATGATAGTCGTGCGCAGTACAACGATACTCGTGCTCACTATGATAGTCGTGCACAGTACAACGATACTCGTGCTCACTATGATAGTCGTACGCAGTACAACGATACTCGTGCTCACTATGATAGTCGTGCGCAGTACAACGATACTCGTGCTCACTATGATAGTCGTGCGCAGTACAACGATACTCGTGCTCACTATGATAGTCGTGCACAGTACAACGATACTCGTGCTCACTATGATAGTCGTGCACAGTACAACGATACTCGTGCTCACTATGATAGTCGTGCACAGTACAACGATACTCGTGCTCACTATGATAGTCGTGCACAGTACAACGATACTCGTGCTCACTATGATAGTCGTGCGCAGTACAACGATACTCGTGCTCACTATGATAGTCGTGCGCAGTACAACGATACTCGTGCTCACTATGATACTCGTGCGCAGTACAACGATACTCGTGCGCAGTACAATGACACTCGTGCACAGTACAACAATACTCGTGCGCAGTACAATGATACTCGTGCACAGTACAATGATACTCGTGCTCAGTACAATGATACTCGTGCACAGTACAATGATACTCGTGCACAGTACAATGATACTCGTGCACAGTACAATGATACTCGTGCACAGTACAATGATACTCGTGCGCAGTACAATAATACTCGTGCGCAGTGCAATGATACTCGTGCGCAGTACAATGATACTCGTGCGCAGTACAATGATACTCGTGCACAGTACAATGATACTCGTGCGCAGTACAATGATACTCGTGCGCAGTACAATGATACTCCTGCTCAGTACAATGATACTCGTGCACAGTACAATGATACTCGTACGCAGTATAATGATACTCGTGCGCAGTACAATGATACTCTTGCGCAATACAATGATACTCCTGCTCAGTACAATGATACTCGTGCGCAGTACAATGATACTCGTGCACAGTACAATGATACACGTGCGCAGTACAATGATACTCCTGCTCAGTACAATGATATTCGTGCACAGTACAATGATACTCGTGCGCAGTACAATGATACTCCTGCTCAGTACAATGATACTCCTGCTCAGTACAATGATACTCCTGCTCAGTACAATGATATTCGTGCACAGTACAATGATACTCGTGCGCAGTACAATGATACTCCTGCTCAGTACAATGATACTCCTGCTCAGTACAATGATACTCCTGCTCAGTACAATGATACTCCTGCTCAGTACAATGATACTCGTGCACAGTACAATGATACTCGTGCACAGTACAATGATACTCGTGCACAGTACAATGATACTCGTGCGCAGTACAATGATACTCGTGCGCAGTACAATGATACTCGTGCGCAGTACAATGATACTCGTGCGCAGTACAATGATACTCGTGCTCACTATGATAGTCGTGCGCAGTACAACGATACTCGTGCTCACTATGATTGTCGTGCGCAGTACAACGATACTCGTGCTCACTATGATAGTCGTGCGCAGTACAACGATACTCGTGCTCACTATGATAGTCGTGCGCAGTACAACGATACTCGTGCTCACTATGATAGTCGTGCGCAGTACAACGATACTCGTGCTCACTATGATAGTCGTGCACAGTACAACGATACTCGTGCTCACTATGATAGTCGTACACAGTACAACGATACTCGTGCTCACTATGATAGTCGTGCGCAGTACAACGATACTCGTGCTCACTATGATAGTCGTGCGCAGTACAACGATACTCGTGCTCACTATGATAGTCGTGCGCAGTACAACGATACTCGTGCTCACTATGATAGTCGTGCGCAGTACAACGATACTCGTGCTCACTATGATAGTCGTGCACAGTACAACGATACTCGTGCTCACTATGATAGTCGTGCACAGTACAACGATACTCGTGCTCACTATGATAGTCGTGCGCAGTACAACGATACTCGTGCTCACTATGATAGTCGTGCGCAGTACAACGATACTCGTGCTCACTATGATAGTCGTGCGCAGTGCAACGATACTCGTGCTCACTATGATAGTCGTGCGCAGTACAACGATACTCGTGCTCACTATGATAGTCGTGCGCAGTACAACGATACTCGTGCTCACTATGATAGTCGTGCGCAGTACAACGATACTCGTGCTCACTATGATAGTCGTGCGCAGTGCAACGATACTCGTGCTCACTATGATAGTCGTGCGCAGTACAACGATACTCGTGCTCACTATGATAGTCGTGCGCAGTACAACGATACTCGTGCTCACTATGATAGTCGTGCGCAGTACAACGATACTCGTGCTCACTATGATAGTCGTGCGCAGTACAACGATACTCGTGCTCACTATGATAGTCGTGCGCAGTACAACGATACTCGTGCTCACTATGATAGTCGTGCGCAGTACAACGATACTCGTGCTCACTATGATAGTCGTGCGCAGTACAACGATACTCGTGCTCACTATGATAGTCGTGCGCAGTGCAACGATACTCGTGCTCACTATGATAGTCGTGCGCAGTACAACGATACTCGTGCTCACTATGATAGTCGTGCGCAGTACAACGATACTCGTGCTCACTATGATAGTCGTGCGCAGTACAACGATACTCGTGCTCACTATGATAGTCGTGCGCAGTGCAACGATACTCGTGCTCACTATGATAGTCGTGCGCAGTACAACGATACTCGTGCTCACTATGATAGTCGTGCGCAGTACAACGATACTCGTGCTCACTATGATAGTCGTGCGCAGTACAACGATACTCGTGCTCACTATGATAGTCGTGCGCAGTACAACGATACTCATGCTCACTATGATAGTCGTGCGCAGTACAACGATACTCGTGCTCACTATGATAGTCGTGCGCAGTACAACGATACTCGTGCTCACTATGATAGTCGTGCGCAGTACAACGATACTCGTGCTCACTATGATAGTCGTGCGCAGTACAACGATACTCGTGCTCACTATGATAGTCGTGCACAGTACAACGATACTCGTGCTCACTATGATAGTCGTGCGCAGTACAACGATACTCGTGCTCACTATGATAGTCGTGCGCAGTACAACGATACTCGTGCTCACTATGATAGTCGTGCGCAGTACAACGATACTCGTGCTCACTATGATAGTCGTGCGCAGTACAACGATACTCGTGCTCACTATGATAGTCGTGCGCAGTACAACTATAGTCGTGCTCACTATGATAGTCGTGCGCAGTACAACGATACTCGTGCTCACTATGATAGTCGTGCGCAGTACAACGATACTCGTGCTCACTATGATAGTCGTGCGCAGTACAACGATACTCGTGCTCACTATGATAGTCGTGCGCAGTACAACGATACTCGTGTGCAGTACAATGATACTCGTGTGCAGTACAATGATAGTCGTGCTAGTACAACGATACTCGTGCGCAGTACAACGATACTCGTGCGCAGTACAATGATACTCGTGCACAGTACGATAGTCGTGCGCAGTACAATGATACTCGAGCGCAGTACAACGATAGTCGTGCGCAGTACAATGATACTCGTGCACAGTACGATACTCGTGCGCAGTACAATGATACTCGTGCGCAGTACAATGATACTCGTACGCAGAACGATACTCGTGCGCAGTACAATGATAGTCGTGCTAGTACAACGATACTCGTGCGCAGTACAACGATACTCGTGCGCAGTACAATGATACTCGTACGCAGAACGATACTCGAGCGCAGTACAACGATAGTCGTGTGCAGTACAATGATACTCGTGCACAGTACGATAGTCGTGCGCAGTACAATGATACTCGTGCGCAGTACAACGATAGTCGTGCGCAGTACAATGATACTCGTGCACAGTACGATAGTCGTGCGCAGTACAATGATACTCGTGCGCAGTACAACGATAGTCGTGTGCAGTACAATGATACTCGTGCACAGTACGATAGTCGTGCGCAGTACAATGATACTCGTGCGCAGTACAACGATAGTCGTGTGCAGTACAATGATACTCGTGCACAGTACGATAGTCGTGCGCAGTACAATGATACTCGTGCGCAGTACAACGATAGTCGTGCACAGTACAATGATACTCGAGCGCAGTACAACGATAGTCGTGCGCAGTACAATGATACTCGTGCGCAGTACAACGATAGTCGTGCGCAGTACAACGATACTCGTGCGCAGTACAATGACACTCGTGCGCAGTACAACAATACTCGTGCGCAGTACAATGATACTCGTGCACAGTACAATGATACTCGTGCACAGTACAATGATACTCGTGCACAGTACAATGATACTCGTGCACAGTACAATAATACTCGTGCGCAGTACAATGATACTCGTGCACAGTACAATGATACTCGTGCGCAGTGCAATGATACACGTGCGCAGTACAATGACACTCGTGCGCAGTACAATGACACTCGTGCGCAGTACAATGATACTCGTGCGCAGTACAATGATACTCGTGCGCAGTACAATGATACTCGTGCACAGTACAATGATACTCGTGCACAGTACAATGACACTCGTGCGCAGTACAATGATACTCGTGCGCAGTACAATGATACTCGTGCACAGTACAATGATACTCGTGCGCAGTACAATGATACACGTGCGCAGTACAATGATACTCCTGCTCATTACAATGATACTCGTGCACAGTACAATGATACTCGTGCGCAGTACAATGTTACTCGTGCGCAGTATAATGATACTCGTGCGCAGTACAATGATACTCGTGCACAATACAATGATACTCCTGCTCAGTACAATGATGCTCGTGCGCAGTACAATGATACTCGTGCGCAGTACAATGATACACGTGCGCAGTACAAAGATACTCCTGCTCAGTACAATGATACTCGTGCACAGTACAATGATACTCGTGCGCAGTACAATGTTACTCGTGCGCAGTATAATGATACTCGTGCGCAGTACAATGATACTCGTGCGCAATACAATGATACTCCTGCTCAGTACAATGATACTCGTGTGCAGTACAATGATACTCGTGCGCAGTACAATGATACACGTGCGCAGTACTATGATACTCCTGCTCAGTACAATGATACTCCTGCTCAGTACAATGATACTCGTGCGCAGTACAATGATACTCGTGCGCAGTACAATGATACTCGTGCGCAGTACAATGATACTCGTGCGCAGTACAATGATACTCGTGTGCAGTACAATGATACTCGTGCGCAGTACAATGATACTCGTGCGCAGTACAATGATACTCGTGCGCAATACGCAATACGCCCAACCAATATTTTCAGTTTTATAGGGAAAACCGTTCGTTAAGTAAATATTCGTTATATAAACCGTTCGTTATACCATACTTCACTCTACTCGATGCTTTACGAGCAGCGATTAAACGTAACAGCGAGACCTGGGACGAAGCAATACCTGGTGTTCAGTGTGCAGTTCATTAAATATACAATGTGAAAGTTAAAACACATGTGGAAAATAAATTCCCATAATTATACTGTATATTTTTTTATAATGTAAATATACCTGATTAATTCATTAGTGTTGTTCTTTATTGTATTTTAAAGAGAACCAACAGGGAAGCTCTTCGCCTGCGCTGATGGGGAGGGAGAGGTCGAGACGGGGCATCAGGGAGCGGGAGTGTTTGGAATGGAGTTAAGAGGCTGTGAAAACATGGGACCAGGAAATTGGCGTTCACTGCGGCCTAAGGATTAATATAGGCTTCATTTCATAATAGGAAGTGTCATAATTGTTCCTGGTGAAGAGTGAGGGAACGTGATTTACGGGACCACCGTAATAAAGTGGAAAAATTAGTGAATAATGCTGGGACCGGTGGTGACTGGTACGCCGCCATGCAGTGTGTCCAGGGGAAAATACCCGTGATTTAATCCTCACTCATCGGTCTCAGATCTTAATGGAGTGACCTCTAATGTGTATAATAATTATGAGACATTAAATCATCTTGTGAATTGTAATGTAATCAGTGATAATAACTCTAAGTTAAGAGAATGCGTGAAGTAAAATAAGTCGCCATGTTCTTAGTGAACACATTAGACCTCGTGGTTCCTGTCCCGAGGGTAGTGAAGTTTTTATGGAGTCACGACTTGTAAACCGGGACAAACCAACGAATACCTGGAGTTTACCTGGAGAGAGTTCCGGGGGTCAATGCCCCCGGGGCCCGGTCTGTGACCAGGCCTCCTGGTGGATCAGAGCCTGATCAACCAGGCTGTTGCTGCTGGCTGCACACAAACCAACGTACGAGCCACAGCCCGGCTGGTCAGGAACTGACTTTAGGTGCTTGTCCAGTGCCAGCTTGAAGACTGCCAGGGGTCTGTTGGAATCCCCCTTATGTATGCTGGGAGGCAGTTGAACAGTCTCAGGCCCCTGACACTTATTGTATGGTCTCTTAACGTGCTAGTGACACCCCTGGTTTTCATTGGGGGGATGTTGCATCGTCTGCCAAGTCTTTTGCTTTCGTAGCGAGTGATTTTCGTGTGCAAGTTCGGTACTAGTCCCTCTAGGATTTTCCAGGTGTATATAATCATGTATCTCTCCCGCCTGCGTTCCAGGGAATACAGGTTCAGGAACCTCAAGCGCTCCCAGTAATTGAGGTGTTTTATCTCCGTTATGCGCGCCGTGAAGGTTCTCTGTACATTTTCTAGGTCAGCAATTTCACCTGCCTTGAAAGGTGCTGTTAGTGTGCAGCAATATTCCAGCCTAGATAGAACAAGTGACCTGAAGAGTGTCATCATGGGCTTGGCCTCCCTACCTTCAAAGGTTCTCATTATCCATCCTGCCATTTTTCTAGCAGATGCGATTGATACAATGTTATGGTCCTTGAAGGTGAGATCCTCCGACATGATCACTCCCAGGTCTTTGACGTTGGTGTTTTGCTCTATTTTGTGACCAGAATTTGTTTTGTACTCTGATGAAGATTTAATTTCCTCGTGTTTACCATATCTGAGTAATTGAAATTTCTCATCGTTGAACTTCATATTGTTTTCTGCACCCCACTGAAAGATTCGGTTGATGTCCGCCTGGAGCCTTGCAGTGTCTGCAATGGAAGACACTGTCATGCAGATTCAGGTGTCATCTGCAAAGGAAGACACGGTGCTGTGGCTGACATCCTTGTCTATGTCGGATATGAGGATGAGGAACAAGATGGGAGCGAGTACTGTGCCTTGTGGAACAGAGCTTTTCACCGTAGCTGCCTCGGACTTTACTCTGTTGACGACTACTCTCTGTGTTCTGTTAGTGAGGAAATTATAGATCCATCGACCGACTTTTCCTGTTATTCCTTTAGCAAGCATTTTGTGCGCTATTACGCCATGGTCACACTTGTCGAAGGCTTTTGCAAAGTCTGTATATATTACATCTGCATTCTTTTTATCTTCTAGTGCATTTAGGACCTTGTCGTAGTGATCCAATAGTTGAGACAGACAGGAGCGACCTGTTCTAAACCCATGTTGCCCTGGGTTGTGTAATTGATGGAATAAGAACCATGTCGGTGTAGCAGGACATCGAAATGAGATGGTGAATGAAGGAAATAAGGAGTATCAATCTCCCGCAGTTAAGTAACCCTTCTAGTTATAGCAGACTGATACTGGCCAGTTAGGTATGTTGTAATTGGATAGGTTATGGGTGATCCAACTACATCAAGTGACCACCAGAGAATATCTGGTAAGTGGTGGGATTATGGACAAGTGTTTTTCCTTGATGAATATATCCATGTGTAACCTACCCCCCTTCCCCTTCATTCAGTTAAACTAATATAATCTATACAGTTCACAATTAATTAGTAGCGCCGTACTTGTGGGTGCTATCCAATTTATACTGGTCTCGGATAGATATGGATAAGATTGTGAGGTCGAAGGGACCACCTGCAGTGACCAGGGGTGGTTAAGTTTTCTCACATGTCTACACGGGGTGACTACGGTAAACAATATGGTTGTTGTCTCCCAATGAGATTACTTGTATGTATATAATGTTGAGGTACATACAGGTAACCCCCTATAAAATTTTCCATACATGTGCAACATCTGGGTATCTTTATTGTAGACGTTTGGTCATCCAGTGGCTTTATTAACACAGATTCTAGGACATAATTTGAAGACAGTAGAACTATATACAAAAGATGAGGTAATCGGTCCCTCAGTCTTGGAGTTGGTGTTGAGAGCACCGTGGTTGTAGAGATTCTGGGGCAAAGACAAGGAGACTGGCGCTTATATAGGCTTCAGTGGGTAAGGACGTGTAGCAGACGAGGGCATAGTCACTGGTAGGCGGGATTCCCCAGTGGAAGTAGGTCCTACTCAAAGGGATGGGTTAGTTGTAGTAGCCGTGAAGAAGGTCTTGTAGATGTCCTCTGAACCAAGAATCCGTGATGTTGCAGTGTCTGACAAGTTGTGCAAGACAGGTATACAATACCGATGAGATGAAAGTTAAGACACATGTGCAACATCTAAGTATCTTTATTGTAGACGTTTCGCCATCCAATGGCTTTATCAATACAAATTATAGGACATAACTAGAAGATAATAGAACTATATATAAAGATATATAGTAGAACTATATATAAAGATACCCAGATGTTGCACATGTGTCTTAACTTTCATCTTGTCGGTATTGTATACCTTTCTTGCACAAATATACAATGTCTTTGTAGATGATACTCCACATTTTGCTGTGTATGGTGTAACAGCGCACAGAATGCGTGATAAAGGAATAACAGGAAATGTTGGTAGATGGCTCTATAACTTCCTGACAAACAGAACACAAAGAAAAGTGAACAAAGAAAAGTCTGAGGCAACTACGGTGAAAAGCTCTGTTCCACAAGGCACAGTACTGGTTCCCATCTTATTCCTCATCCTCATATCTGACCGTCGATGGATGTCACTGTCATGGCAATTCGGGTGTCATCCACTAAGGAAGACACGGAGCTAACTCCGTGGATGGCACACTGCAAGACTCCAAGCGGATATCATCCATATCTTCAAATGGGCCACTTAAATAGCTTGTACTCTCTAGGCTGGAATACTTCTGTACACTAACTGCCCTCTTCAAGGCTGGCGAAAATGCTGACCTGGAGAGTGTACAAAGAACATTCATGGCACACATAAGTACCATAGTGGGATTGGTTGAAGTTCCTTGATTTGTATTCCTTGGAACGCAGGCGAGAGAGATGCATGATTATATACACTTGGAAAATCCTAGAGGGATTAGTACCAGACTTGCACATGATAATCACTCAATATGAAAGCAAAAGACTCGGCAGGAGATGCAACATTCCCTCAGTGAAAAGCAGGGGCTCCACGAGTACACTGAGAGACAATAAGTGTCAGGGGCCCAAAACTGTTCAATTGCCTCCCATCATACATAAGTGGGATTACCAATAGACCTCTGACTGTCTTCAAGAAGGCACTGGACAGGCACCTAAAGTAAGTACCTGGCCAGCCGGACTGTGGTTCCTACGTCAACTTGCGTGCGACCAGCAGTAACAGCCTGGTTGATCAGACCCTGATCCACCACGAGGCCTGGTCTCAGACCGGGCCACGGGAGCGTTGACCCCCGAAACCCTCTCCAGGTATCTCCAGGTGTACTCTACGAGTTGCTGTCCCGTAGTTTACAACTTAATTACAATTGGGCTGTAAACTACTCTCAGAGCCCGGCCATGGTCCAGACTCGTCTTTGCTCATGCTATGTTTAGGAGTTTACCTGGAGAGGGTTCTGGGGGTCAACACCCCCGCGGCCAGGTCTGAGACCAGGCCTCGTGGTGGATCAGAGTCTGATCAACTATGCTGTTACTGTTGGCAGCACATAAACCTGACATATGAACCACAGCCCGGCTGATCAGGTACTGACTTTAGGTGTCTGTCCTGTGCCTTCTTGAAGACATCCAGGGGTCTATTGGTAATCCCCCTTATGTATGCTGGGAGGCAGCTGAACAGTCTTGGGCCCCTGACACTTATTGTGTTGTCTCTTAGTGTACTCGTGGCGTCCCTGGTTTTCACTGGGGGAGTGTTGCATCTCCTTTAGAGATTCAGCATCACATGTGTGACTTTTCATACTAGCCGCTATAACATTATTTCCTATATTCTTCCGTTTTGTATGTCTTAGATTCAAATCACCAACCAGCAAGATGTTTGGGGATTGGGCTGGAAGGTTTTTCCAGACAGTAATCAATTTTCTATAGCTGTTCCTTGAACTGTGGGAAGTTGCATCTGGTGGCTTATATACAATCACAATGACTAACTTTTGGTTCTCGATCTTTATTGTTAGAACTTCAAGTACATCATTTGTGGTCTTCAGTAACTCTGTGCACATGAGCTATTCTTTGAGGTGCAGGGCAACCCCTTCTTGTTGCCTGTTCTTTCTGTTGCATCTAAAAAGTTTGTACCCAGTTATCCATATTTCATATTTCTTTGTCAAAGTGATCTTTTGCGTGGGTCTCTATGAAGATTGAAAACATTGCATTTGACTCCTCTAGAAGTCCACTGATGAAAGGTATTTTGTTGATGGTGGATGGCTTACGCCATGTATATTAGCAAATATAAATGAAGCTGTATTGCGTGTTTGTTGGGGGGAGTTTGTTGTTGGCATCAGTAGTTGTGGTCCTGGAGGGACGGAGGGAACGAAGGGGGCCATTGACTGTGCCTCCAGTCCAACAAGGCTCCAAGGTGGACTATTTTGATTATTTTTATCTATTTTCTTTATCGTTTCCTAACACTACAAAATCACTTAGACTCGAGGTTGTCGTAACTACTTTGGTTTGTTTAATAAGGCCTGTACTTCCTGATTGCTTTTAAAAGGTATGGGGTGCAGTTGGTGTTATAGCTTTGTTTTTTGAGGATTGATGAGTGGCACATTTCAGGCTGGAAGGATTTGAAGGAGGTAGAATGACACACTCCTCTTGACTAGAAGGTCGCGGCATTTTTTGGGATGCTCAAAGTTGCATGTCCCATTTGTTTTTCCTGATATTCCATGCTTACAGATGCCCCAAGCATAGAATTTGCACCATTTTGCTTTTTGTTGGCTAAAAATTATGGTAGATACATTCTCAAATTGTGAAGTTTCCAGAACTGCACTAGTATCTTCGGTAGCCAAGCCAGAAAAAGACTCTTCCTCATGTAGGGGGAGGGTAATGGAACGTAATTATTAATCAGGAAATATGGGAGTAAGAGAGTCAGTAGACAGGGGACGGGCAGGCGAGGTGGTAGGAGAGATGATTAGCAGAGGTAGGTAATGTGAGGTCACTGGTGACTACATCTTCACCTCTCATTACTCTACCCACCACACTACTCACCCTCTCACTACTTGAAATAAAATAATGAATAAAATAGCAAATAACGGGGACAGTGAATATTACTATTCTACTCAAACACAGTTTATTATTAAGTCTTTGTTCAATAATATATTTGGGAACAGGAGTACATTATTGTGTTTAGATAAATGGGGCGGTATATATAAGCAGTGAGACAGAGAGTACAATCAACTTAACCAAAATGAATATAACTTACAATATAGTTCAGAGAGACAGTCCATCACAGGAACCAAGCCACAGGTCCCAAGACCTATACAGCACGAGTACTGCTCCAAGCCAGTACTCTGCCCAATGTCTCCAACAGAGAGCCCCATCAGATCAGAGCTCTGCCCCACGCCGCAGCTCTGCTTGACTCTCCCGAGCCCTGCACCCCAGCAGCAGCTCCTCCTGAGCTCTGCACACAGCAGCAGCTCCACTCGAAGTCTCCCGATCATGCTCTTCCTTGGGCTTATATGGTAGTCCAAGCGCCCTCCACAATGAGGTGTGCACCAAGTGTACGACCTGACGCCGAGATCCGACGCCAATGACGAACAAAGGAGCTGAGACTTAAGCCGAAAAGGCGTGGCTGCTTAACCACTTGCTAAGGCAAGGTGAGACCATATAATTAGGTCTCCCCAGAGACCTCACAAACCCAGCTGAACTACATGTATAATAGTCGCTGTTTTTTTTTTTTAAGACTGTAGTAGTGGCTGAGGCAGAGTCTTTAGCTGAGTGTGAATCAGCCCTGGGGCTGGCGCTGAGCTGCCTGATGTTTTTTTCTTCTGTATTTTTTTTTCAACAGGTGTTTATTTTTGGGTCAACTGTTGTAGTCTGGACATTTTGAATGTTAAACTTTATTCCTCTCACATCCTCCCATGTTCTATATATGTTGGGTAGACTGTCTAAGAGTTCCTCTTTGTTCTCTTACTTATTATTTATTACCCTCCTGAGTACCTGCCTAAAGCTCCATATCCTTATTGCAAATCCAGAAGCAAATTGCTAGTTGAATGTCATTTTTGGTAATGTTTATTCTTGCACAAGAGACGCGGTGTTTGGAAAAACACAAATTGCATGTGATCCTGGATTTTTTTTCCCAAGGGCTTCATCACATGCTCCACAGCTATACTGTATTGCCCTCCTGCCCATATCCTACTTACACTCTGGATGCCACGAAACAAGATCTCTACTTTACCTTTCTGCTCTGCATGCAGGGACGTGGCGCTGTGGTGTATAAGGATGACAGTGATATGGGTATGTGGACCAGTGTCTACCCATGTCACTAACTTTGATTGCTCTCAGTCACGGCAAGTGTCAATCATCACTGAACTTGACCCCCTAGATCAGATAAATACTGTATGTGTAAATCTTACCCAAGCAGTGTTGTGATTCAATTTGAATACTTTGTACACAAAGTTATTTCAGTCATTACCTTACGATCTTTAACTTTTCTGTACTTTGTTATATTGATGGACTGTCATTTTACAGTTGCTCTGTGTCTGTGTCTGTGTGTGTGTGTGTGTGTGTGTGTGTGTGTGTGTGTGTGTGTGTGTGTGTGTGTGTGTGTGTGTGTGTGTGTGTGTGTGTGTGTGTGTGTGTTTGTGTGTGTGTGTGTGTGTGTGTGTGTGTGTGTGTGTGTGTGTGTGTGTGTGTGTGTGTTTATGTAATTTTGTTGATTACATGCTTAGACTTTAAGACTTGCTCTGCGTGGCTATGTCATTTTATATGACTGTATTGTGTCAATCTATTTTATTTTGGTTCATTTTCTATTGTACATTGATTATTCATGTCTTGTACGAGTTCTGAACCTCAACAAATATGACTTGTGCACCAGGTTACCCTTGTATGTTCAGTACTCTACTGTTTTAATTTACTCCAGAATTCTTAGATCACCTAAGTACTGATCGATCAATGTCCTCTGATTTCCACTACGATCCATTAAATAAAATTCACTATGCTTTCCATATGATCTACTCGTGTAGAATAGAGGGTATATGTGGGTGTGTATGACTAATAAGCTAGTGATCCAATCAATTCAGTATTGGAATTCAGCCTAAGAAGCCTGTCATCCCATTTCTGAAACTAAATCATACCTCGATTTCTACCCCAGGGCA
The DNA here is from genome assembly GCF_038502225.1 of Cherax quadricarinatus. NCBI lineage: Eukaryota > Metazoa > Arthropoda > Malacostraca > Decapoda > Parastacidae > Cherax > Cherax quadricarinatus. The sequence goes on from NC_091314.1 coordinate 44,166,598, forward strand.
GTGTACACCAGTTGCAGGTGCATCTCTGGTGAGCTGGAGGCTATGGTACGACCCTTCACACTGGTCACCCCCCACAAAATACAAAAACAAAGTGAGCATTTAATGATACTGTTAATGGGTACTTACCATCGTGAAGTTTGGGGGGTCTAGGGTGCTACCGTAGGGACACCTGAGATACCTTGTATGAGTCACAGATCAGGAACTAGCTTTGTCCACGAAAGAAGCTACAAATTAGCTTCGTAGGTAACAGTGAAGGGGTCTAATTCACACTGTAATGCGTGATAGAATATTAAAGTACTTCACTGCGCAAATGCATGTCGTAGGATAAGCCGTCGTAATTAACTAGGCTGTTAATTGATCGGCACAATTAGGCAGAGTCTGGCCACCCGCCTCGCTCTTGAACAGTTTTTGTGACTAAAGCTCGGGTGCCCGGTGTATGCAACTGTGTCTGGTCACCGGCACAGCTGGCTGTTGTCAGTTTGTGAAGGATGTGAAAGGTAATTGTAGATACTGAGCTAAATTACTTTATGTCTAAATCTAACTTAGATTAAATACTTATAAGTAGTAGTAGTGATTTTAGCCTATAGAGGCTTCTTTACTAAATTAGTCTTATAAATTAAGATTATACAAAGAAATATGTCAGCGTCGAGGTACAGGCATAGGGAGATAAATGGTATTATTACAACCTAGGATTTCAAAGGCCTGTTATTCCAGGTGTAATGGGAGCAAAAGAAACGCAGCAGAAAAAGTTTAGACTTATATTATCCTTCACCAATTTAGAACAGCAATATGTACACTATGTACAGTGATAAGTATAGTGCACGTCACGGTAAGCAAGGCAGAAATAGAAGCCACAAGATAGCAGACCATGCTCAACCAGCTCTAGAATGGGAATGACAAGGGCAGACAGGAGAGCGGTATCCACATAACCTCTGCGATTGCCAATCCCACCTTCTTATTGGCTAGAACCTGGTCACTAGTTGAACGATGGGGCCCCATCACCAACTCTTAGCAACCTGGTTCACTGGTTGGGGGAGATAGCCTGTAAATGAGGGTGTGTACATGCGCCGAATAAAGGTTACGTACTCTTTGCATGCCACAGGTATAAAATACCGACACAATGTAAATATAAACACTTAAGCAGTATAATATGATCTATTGACTACGTTTCGCCCACATAGTGGGCTTTATCAAGTCACAAATAGATCTGTTTGTGACTTGATAAACCCACTGTGTGGGCGAAACGTTGTCAATAAAGGATCACATTATACTGCGTATGTGTTTATATTTCCATAGGCATATAGATCAAGTTACAGTCTATCCCTGACTGTCGTGATCTCAACCTTCCCCTCCTGTCTCCTAACAGGTACGGGAAATCATTCCTGATATTAGTCTCGGGTGCATCTGCCAGTCCATTTATATTGTATTAAACTATCTGCGTGCATGACTAGGTTATCCTGCATGCACATAGCATGATCCAAGCTGTTAGGGGTATGCCATGTCACTGGTATGTCGTGTCAGTGGTATATCATATCAGTGCTATGTCATGCCAGTGGTATTCAAGAATTCGAGTGTCTGATTCCGACACTCGTGTCACAGCTTAGTAATGTGATGGTTGAGTTTGAGTCAAGTCAGTGATGGTGCCCCGGCAGTGCCCACGGGCCTGGGCAGTTACGATGTAGTAAACATCGGACAGACGTGCTGACACACCACACATAATATTCTACCTAAATCCCAGTGTAGTGCTACAACCCATCTACAACACATACAACATGGGTCACATATAGCATGTGTCACATACAGTATGGGTCACACAGTATGAGTCACCTACAGCATGGGTCATCTGCAGAATGGGTCACAAAAAGTATTGATCACATGCAGCATGGCTCATGAATAGTATCTGTCATATACATTCTGGCTTAATGATTATGGGTCACATACAGCATGTGTCACATACATCATGGATCATGAACAGCATTTGTCACAGTATGGGTTACATGGTATGGGTCACATTCAACGTACATTGCATATAACATGGGCCACACACAGCATGAGTCACAATATGTGTCACATGCAAGGTGTGTCGCATTCAGTATGAGTTACATACAATGTGAGCCATAGGCAGCATGGGCCACGTACAATATAAGCCATAGGCAGCATGGGTCACATACAATGTAAGCCATAGGCAGCATGGGTCACATACAATGTAAGCCATAGGCAGCATGGGCCACATACAATATAAGCCATAGGCAGCATGGGCCACATACAATATAAGCCATAGGCAGCATGGGTCACATACAATGTAAGCCATAGGCAGCATGGGTCACATACAATGTAAGCCATAGGCAGCATGGGTCACATACAATGTGAGCCATAGGCAGCATGGGCCACATACAATATAAGCCATAGGCAGCATGGGTCACATACAATGTAAGCCATAGGCAGCATGGGTCACATACAATGTAAGCCATAGGCAGCATGGGTCACATACAATGTAAGCCATAGGCAGCATGGGTCACATACAATGTAAGCCATAGGCAGCATGGGTCACATACAATGTGAGCCATAGGCAGCATGGGCCACATACAATGTGAGCCATAGGCAGCATGGGTCACATACAATGTGAGCCATAGGCAGCATGGGCCACATACAATGTAAGCCATAGGCAGCATGGGTCACATACAATGTGAGCCATAGGCAGAATGGGCCACATACAGTGTGAGCCATAGGCAGCATGGGTCACATACAGTATGGGTCATATACATCATGGGTCACAGTAGCATGGATCACAGCAGCATGGATCACAGCAGCATAGATCACAGCAGCATGGATCACAGCAGCATGGGTCACAACAGCATGGATCACAGCAGCATGGGTCACAGCAGCATGGATCACAGCAGCATGGGCCACAACAGCTTGGGTCACAGCAGCATGGGTCACAACAGCATGGATCACAGCAGCATGGGTCACAGCAGCATGGGTCACAACAGCATGGGTCACAACAGCATGGATCACAGCAGCATGGGTCACAGCAGCATGGGTCACAACAGCATGGATCACAACAGCTTGGGTCACAGCAGCATGGGTCACAACAGCATGGATCACAACAGCTTGGGTCACAGCAGCATGGGTCACAACAGCATGGGTCACAACAGCATGGATCACAACAGCTTGGGTCACAGCAGCATGGGTCACAACAGCATGGATCACAACAGCTTGGGTCACAGCAGCATGGGTCACAACAGCATGGATCACAACAGCTTGGGTCACAGCAGCATGGGTCACAACAGCATGGGTCACAACAGCATGGATCACAACAGCTTGGGTCACAGCAGCATGGATCACAGCAGCATGGGCCACAACAGCTTGGGTCACAGCAGCATGGGTCACAACAGCATGGATCACAACAGCTTGGGTCACAGCAGCATGGGTCACAACAGCATGGGTCACAACAGCATGGGTCACAGCAGCATGGATCACAGCAGCATGGGCCACAACAGCTTGGGTCACAGCAGCATGGGTCACAGCAGCATGGGTCACAACAGCATGGGTCACAACAGCTTGGGTCACAGCAGCATGGGTCACAGCAGCATGGGCCACAACAGCTTGGGTCACAGCAGCATGGGTCACAGCAGCATGGGTCACAACAGCATGGGCCACAACAGCTTGGGTCACAGCAGCATGGGTCACAGCAGCATGGGTCACAGCAGCATGGGTCACAACAGCATGGGTCACAGCAGCATGGGTCACAGCAGCATGGGTCACAACAGCCTGGGCCACAACAGCTTGGGACACAGCAGAATGGGTCACAGCAGCAGGGGTCACAACAGCATGGGCCACAACAGCTTGGGTCACAGCAGCATGGGTCACAGCAGCATGGGTCACAACAGCATGGGCCACAACAGCTTGGGTCACAGCAGCATGGGTCACAGCAGCATGGGTCACAGCAGCATGGGTCACAACAGCATGGGCCACAACAGCTTGGGTCACAGCAGCATGGGTCACAGCAGCATGGGTCACAACAGCATGGGCCACAACAGCTTGGGTCACAGCAGCATGGGTCACAGCAGCATGGGTCACAGCAGCATGGGTCACAACAGCATGGGCCACAACAGCTTGGGTCACAGCAGCATGGGTCACAGCAGCATGGGTCACAACAGCATGGGCCACAACAGCTTGGGTCACAGCAGCATGGGTCACAGCAGCATGGGTCACAACAGCATGGGTCACAACTGCTTATTTCCAGTTCCGTCATAAAACTCTGGGAATTTCCTGAGACAAGTTTTGTCATCTCTGATCTCAAGGAACTCTTCTTGTCTCACTCTTATCGTTTTGTATTATGCTAGGAGTGTGTGTGGGTAGGTGGGTGAGTCAGTGTGGGTGTGGGTGAGTGCGTGTATGGGTGTGTGGGTGAGTGTGAGTGTGAGTGAGTGTGAGTGTGGGTGAGTGTGAGTGTGGGTGAGTGTGAGTGTGGGTGAGTGTGAGTGTGGGTGAGTGTGAGTGTGGGTGAGTGTGTGCATGTGGGTGAGTGTGGGTGTGGGTGAGTACGTGTATGAGTGAGTGTAAGCGTGGGTGAGTGTGGGTGTGGGTGAGTGCGTGTATGTGTGATTGTGAGTGTGGGTGAGTGCGTGTATGGGTGAGTGTGGGTGAGTGTGAGTGTGAGTGAGTGTGAGTGTGGGTGAGTGTGAGTGTGGGTGAGTGTGAGTGTGGGTGAGTGTGAGTGTGGGTGAGTGTGAGTGTGGGTGAGTGTGTGCATGTGGGTGAGTGTGGGTGTGGGTGAGTACGTGTATGAGTGAGTGTAAGCGTGGGTGAGTGTGGGTGTGGGTGAGTGCGTGTATGTGTGATTGTGAGTATGGGTGAGTGCGTGCATGGGTGAGTGTGGGTGAGTGTGAGTGAGTGTGAGTGTGGGTGAGTGTGAGTGTGGGTGAGTGTGAGTGTGGGTGAGTGTGAGTGTGGGTGAGTGTGTGCATGTGGGTGAGTGTGGGTGTGGGTGAGTACGTGTATGAGTGAGTGTAAGCGTGGGTGAGTGTGGGTGTGGGTGAGTGCGTGTATGTGTGATTGTGAGTGTGGGTGAGTGCGTGTATGGGTGAGTGTGGGTGAGTGTGAGTGTGGGTGAGTGTGAGTGTGAGTGAGTGTGAGTGTGGGTGAGTGTGAGTGTGGGTGAGTGTGAGTGTGGGTGAGTGTGAGTGTGTGTGAGTGTGTGCATGTGGGTGAGTGTGGGTGTGGGTGAGTACGTGTATGAGTGAGTGTAAGCGTGGGTGAGTGTGGGTGTGGGTGAGTGCGTGTATGTGTGATTGTGAGTGTGGGTGAGTGCGTGTATGGGTGAGTGTGGGTGAGTGTGAGTGTGAGTGAGTGTGAGTGTGGGTGAGTGTGAGTGTGGGTGAGTGTGAGTGTGGGTGAGTGTGAGTGTGGGTGAGTGTGTGCATGTGGGTGAGTGTGGGTGTGGGTGAGTACGCGTATGAGTGAGTGTAAGTGTGGGTGAGTGCGTGTATGCATGATTGTGAGTGTGAGTGAGTGTGTGTGTGTGTGCGTGAGTGTATGTGTGGGTGAGTGTGGGTGAGTGCGTGTATGGGTGAGTGTGAGTGTGGGTAAGTGTGAGTGTGGGTGAGTATGAGTGTTGAATGCGTGTGGGGGTAAGTGTGGGTTTGGGTGAGAGTGTGACTGTGCGTGACTTGGGTGTGATTGTGAATGTGATTGTGTGATTGTGGGCGTGATTGTGAATGTGATTGTGTGATTGTGGGCGTGATTGTGAATGTGATTGTGTGATTGTGGGCGTGATTGTGAATGTGATTGTGTGATTGTGGGCGTGATTGTGAATGTGATTGTGTGATTGTGGGCGTGATTGTGAATGTGATTGTGTGATTGTGGGCGTGATTGTGAATGTGATTGTGTGATTGTGGGTGTGATTGTGAATGTGATTGTGTGATTGTGGGCGTGATTGTGAATGTGATTGTAAGTGTGATTGTGAGTGTGATTGTAAGTGTGATTATGGGTGTGATTGTGAGTGTGATTGTGATTGTAAGTGTGATTGTGAGTGTAATTGTGGGCGTGATTGTGAATGTGATTGTGAGTGTGATTGTGAGTGTAATTGTGGGCGTGATTGTGAATGTGATTGTGAGTGTGATTGTGGGAGTGATTGTGAATGTGATTGTGGGTGTGATTGTGAGTATGATTGTGAGTGTGATTGTGAGTGTGATTGTGGGTGTGATTGTGGGTGTGATTGTGGGTGTGATTGTGGGTGTGATTGTGGGTGTGATTGTGAGTGTGACTGTGGATGTGACTGTGGGTGTGATTGTGGGTGTGATTGTGGGTGTGATTGTGGGTGTGATTGTGGGTGTGATTGTGGGTGTAATTCTGGGTGTGATTGTGAGTGTTACTGTGGGTGTGACTGCGGGTGTGATTGTGGGTGTGATTGTGGGTGTGACTGTGGATGTGACTGTGGGTGTGATTGTGGGTGTGATTGTGGGTGTGATTGTGGGTGTAATTCTGGGTGTGATTGTGAGTGTTACTGTGGGTGTGACTGCGGGTGTGATTGTGGGTGTGATTGTGAGTGTGACTGTGGATGTGACTGTGGGTGTGATTGTGAGTGTGATTGTGGGTGTGATTGTGAATGTGATTGTGAGTGTGATTGTGAGTGTTACTGTGGGTGTGACTGCGGGTGTGATTGTGGGCATGATTGTGGGTGTGATTGCGAGTGTGGCTGTGAGTGTGACTGTGTGATTGTGAGTGTGACTGTGGGTGTGATTGTGGTTATGATTGTGGGTGTGATTGTGGATGTGACTATGGGTTGGATTGTGGGTGTGATTGTGGGTGTGACTATGGGTTGGATTGTGGGTGTGATTGTGCTTATGATTGTGGGTGTGATTGTGGATGTGATTGTGGGTGTGACTGTGGGTGTGATTGTGGGTGTGATGGGAGAGAGAGTGACTGTGGGTGTGATGGGTGAGATTGTGACTGTGGGTGTGATGGGTGAGAGTGTGACTGTGGGTGTGATCGGTGAGTGTGACTGTGGGTGTGATGGGTGAGAGAGTGACTGTGGGTGTGACGGGTAAGAGTGGGACTGTGGGTGTGATGGGTTAGAGTGTGACTGTGGGTGTGATGGGTGAGAGTGTGACTGTGGGTGTGATGGGTGAGAGTGTAACTGTGGCTGTGACTGTGGGTGTGATGGGTGAGAGTGTGACTGTGGGTGTGATGGGTGAGAGTGTGACTGTGGGTGTGATGGGTGAGAGTGTGACTGTGGGTGTGATGGGTGAGAGTGTGACTGTGGGTGTGATGGGTGAGAGTGTGACTGTGGGTGTGATGGGTGAGAGTGTAACTGTGGCTGTGACTGTGGGTGTGATGGGTGAGAGTGTAACTGTGGCTGTGACTGTGGGTGTGATGGGTGAGGGTGTGACTGTGGGTGTGATGGGTGAGAATGTGACTGTGGGTGTGATGGGTGAGAGTGTGACTGTGGGTGTGATGGGTGAGAGTGTGACTGTGGGTGTGATGGGTGAGGGTGTGACTGTGGGTGTGATGGGTGAGAGTGTAACTGTGGGTGTGATGGGTGAGAGTGTGACTGGGTGTGATGGGTGAGAGTGTGACTGTGGGTGTGAGGTAGGCGAGTGAGAGTGTTGGTGTGGGTGAGTGGGAGAGTGGGTGAATGAGTGTGGGTATGGGTGCGAGCGAGCTTTGGTTATTCAGACTGTGGGTGTGGGTGTGGGTGTGGGTGTGGGTGTGAGGCTGGGGTATTCAGCAGGTGCAGAGGATAGCGTGGGTGGTCAGCTGTCAGCCTCTAACTGCTCCTTATATCTCTCTTTAACCTCCCCCTCTTTTCCTCCCCCACTCACCCCCTCCCCCACTCACCCCTCCCCCACTCACCCCTCCCCCACTCACCCCCTCCGCTCTACCCTCTCTGCTTTCTGCTTTCATCTCATCCATAAGAACTTGGTTGAGTTAGGCATAAAAATTAACAACTGGGCGTCTACACTGTAAACTGAATTGTTTGCCATCCTAATGGCGCTAAAGCTAACTTATGACACTTACTGATTCTATGTCATCACTGAAGGTTCTTGACTCACATAGTAACAACATACTCAAAAATCCCGGGAAAAAGAAATTAATGTACAATTGTTATGGATTTCATCACACGTTGGATTATTCCTTCATGATAAACTTGATAAAGTAGCCGAGAAAATTACCCTGAAGGAAAATGTAGAATATAATTTTAATGTGTCTGTGTCTAGCATTAGGAAAAATATTAGGAGAGAAGTAAATAATGAAACTGAATGTTAAAGGAATGCAGTTAGAAGTCTGAGTAGATCTATAACCCACTATGATAACATGAACGTAGATAAGTATGTTTATGGAGCAACTCGCAGACTGACTGATGTTGTAGTAGCCAGACTTAGGCTTGGTTACAAGTACTTCTGGCAGTTTGGCAGACACACAGATGATGATCAAACCAAATACAAGGTATGTGGCCAGCTCTGTGGTCACTATCTTGAACACTATGTGCTTAATTGTCCATAGAGATAACAGTATACTAACAAATGTGACATGTAACTGAAGATATCTTATTAGTGAAAGTAAGATAAGTAAATTTCTTAAATTTGCATGTAACAGATAAGTGAACTTTACATATAAATCCAGACGTACTCCTGTTAACCCTTTTGGGTCCTAGTTCCTAGGCCTTTTCTGCATCCATATGTTCTTGCGCTTCCGTCCACAGGATGGATATGGAGTGCACATTAATATATCCATTTCGGTGGCAAAATCTAATCTCAATCTTCTAATCGGGTGTTATTCTAAGTGACTTAATAACATTCTTGGAATAATTGTAACAGTAAGAGAGGATGCCAAGAGTGCCTGGAGAGTGTAGGAGTGTCTGGAGAACATGTTAAGTGTCTGAAGACGTTTATAACCTGCTCCACTACGTTAGTCAGGTATATTTCACCTGCCGTGTAAGAGAAACCTTCTAACAGTAAAGATACACAACTGTTGCACATGTGTCTTACTCTCCTACTTGTCGGTATTGTGTAAGTTTGATACAACACAAGAGGATCAACAAATACATAGAATGAAAGGAACGTGTGAAAGAACTCGCTTTAATAATGTCAAGTGATCGTTCTTTCGAAAAACAGGATTAGGCAAATATCACAAAATCTAGAAAAATGAAACACAAATAACCCGCACATAAAAGAGAGAAGCTTACGACGACGTTACGGTCCGACTTGGACCATTGACAAAGTCCAATGACAATGGTCCAAGTCGGACCGAAACGTCGTCGTAAGCTTCTCTCTTTTATGTGCGGGTTATTTGTGTATCGTTCCAGTCACGGTATTGTGCCTTTTTGTTATTTATTTAGAAAAATGAAGAGGGAGCGGGGGGAGGAGGGGGGAATAAGAAAATTCTAAACAGGGGAAATAATGCGAGTGATGGAACTTTTCAAATCGCTTGTGCTCTCTCGCTTAGAGTAATATTCAGTGTTGACGGCACCTATGAAGGAAAGAGAAAGAGCTGGAACAGGTACCAAGATCGTTTACGGCCCGCATAGAGCCAATAGAGCATTTAAATTACTGTATTCACTGGAGCAGAGGAGAGAGAGATACATGATAACATATAACAGGAAAGCACTTCAGAGTCTGGTCCCACACCTACACACTCCTATAACAACAAAATAGAATGAGAGATATGGAAGAATATGTAAATATACCCAGTAAAAAGCAGGGGCAACGTGGGCACCATTAGAAAATATTGTATCAATATCCGTGGACCAGACTGTTTAACTCTGCCACAATATAACACGAACATTGCAGTGAGAAGTGTACAACTTTGCAAGTGGAAATCGGGCATATACCTCCAAGCACCAGATCAACCAGGATGTGATGGATATGTAGGCTAGCGGGCAGCCGGCAGTAACAGGCTGGTTGATCAGGCAAGCACCAGACAAGCCTGGACTGGGACCGAGTAAGAAAACTCTTGAAACCCTTCAGGGGTTTATCAGTGGTATATCAAAGGTGTTGTATGATGAAAAACTCAGTAAATGTAAAGGGACCAATACTCTTCAACATCCTTACTGAACACTTCAGTGGAACTACCAACAAAGCTCTCTCGCTGCCTTCAACTATGCACCTCGATGCGCGGTGCATAGTTGGACTGTGTGGGGCTGCCACAACCAGCCTGCTTGATCAAGTTATCAACAAGGAGACCAGGTCTGGGACGGGGCCGCGGGGGCGGTGACCCCCCAGAATCGTCCTCAGCTGTTCAGGTATTCCCAGCAGAGGAGGAAATTACCTGTAAACGTCTTCTCCGTCTGCCCAGCTTGTGTACATTCCTCGCGGGAATAACATCAACACTTGAAGAGTCAACACCCGAGGTGTTGTCAACCTTCCTCTGACTTTAATGTTACATTAGCACCTCTGTTACAAATGAACAATGTCAAACTCTTACGGGTTCTCTGGGGAGAACATACAAGCATGTTCTCTGGGGAGAACATATAAGCATGTTCTCTGGGGAGAACATACAAGCATGTTCTCTGGGGAGAACATACAAGCATGTTCTCTGGGGAGAACATATAAGCATGTTCTCTGGGGAGAACATACAAGCATGTTCTCTGGGGAGAACATATAAGCATGTTCTCCTGTGTTCCTGGTGTGGAGGTTCAGTGACTAAACTGACGGAGAGTGAGATAACGTTGTCAGGTGTTGACGGTGTTGGTAACTGATCACTATTGACTGTGTAGGTAACTGATCACTGTTGACGGTGTTGGTAACTGATCCTTGTTGATAGTGTTGGTAACTGATCACTGTTGACGGTGTTGGTAACTGATCACTATTGACTGTGTAGGTAACTGATCACTGTTGACGGTGTTGGTAACTGATCCTTGTTGATAGTGTTGGTAACTGATCACTAGTGATGGTGCTGGTAACTGATCACTGTTGATGGTGTTGGTAACTGATCACTGTTGATGGTGTTGGTAACTGATCACTGTTGATGGTGTTGGTAACTGATCACTGTTGACGGTGTTGGTAACTGATCACTGTTGACGGTGTTGGTAACTGATCACTGTTGATGGTGTTGGTAACTGATCACTGTTGATGGTGTTGGTAACTGATCACTGTTGATGGTGTTGGTAACTGATCACTGTTGATGGTGTTGGTAACTGATCACTGTTGATGGTGTTGGTAACTAATCACTGTTGACGGTGTTGGTAACTGATCACTGTTGGCGGTGTTGGTTACTGATCACTGTTGATGATGTTGGAAACTGATCACTGTTGATGGTGTTGGTAACTGATCACTGTTGATGGTGCTGGTAAGTAATCACTGTTGACGGTGTTGGTAACTGATCACTGTTGACGGTGTTTTAACTGATCACTGTTGACGGTGTTGGTAACTGATCACTGTTGACGGTGTTGGTAACTGACCATTGTTGGTAACTGATCACTGTTGATGGTGTTGGTAACTGATCACTGTTGACGGTGTTTTAACTGATCACTGTTGACGGTGTTGGTAACTGATCACTGTTGATGGTGTTGGTAACTGATCACTGTTGATGGTGTTGGTAACTGATCACTGTTGATGGTGTTGGTAACTGATCACTGTTGATGGTGTTGGTAACTGATCACTGTTGATGGTGTTGGTAACTGATCACTGTTGACGGTGTTGGTAACTGATCACTGTTGATGGTGTTGGTAACTGATCACTGTTGATGGTGTTGGTAACTGATCACTGTTGATGGTGCTGGTAACTGATCACTGTTGATGGTGCTGGTAAGTAATCACTGTTGACGGTGTTGGTAACTGATCACTGTTGGCGGTGTTTTAACTGATCACTGTTGATGGTGTTTGTAACTGATCACTGTTGATGGTGTTGGTAACTGATCACTGTTGACGGTGATTTAACTGATCACTGTTGACGGTGTTGGTAACTGATCACTGTTGATGGTGTTGGTAACTGATCGCTGTTGATGGTGTTGGTAACTGATCACTGTTGATGGTGTTGGTAACTGATCACTGTTGATGGTGTTGGTAACTGATCACTGTTGATGGTGCTGGTAAGTAATCACTGTTGACGGTGTTGGTAACTGATCACTGTTGATGGTGTTACGGTAACTGATCACTGTTGACGGTGTTGGTAACTGATCACTGTATATGGTGTTGGTAACTGATCACTGTTGATGGTGCTGGTAACTGATCACTGTTGGTGGTGCTGGTAAGTAATCACTGTTGACGGTGTTGGTAACTGATCACTGTTGACGGTGTTTTAAATGATCACTGTTGACGGTGTTGGTAACTGATCACTGTTGATGGTGTTGGTAACTGATCACTGTTGATGGTGTTGGTAACTGATCACTGTTGACGGTGTTGGTAACTGATCACTGTTGATGGTGTTGGTAACTGATCACTGTATATGGTGTTGGTAACTGATCACTGTTGATGGTGCTGGTAACTGATCACTGTTGGTGGTGCTGGTAAGTAATCACTGTTGACGGTGTTGGTAACTGATCACTGTTGACGGTGTTTTAAATGATCACTGTTGACGGTGTTGGTAACTGATCACTGTTGATGGTGTTGGTAACTGATCACTGTTGACGGTGTTTTAACTGATCACTGTTGACGGTGTTGGTAACTGATCACTGTTGATGGTGTTGGTAACTGATCGCTGTTGATGGTGTTGGTAACTGATCACTGTTGATGGTGTTGGTAACTGATCACTGTTGATGGTGTTGGTAACTGATCACTGTTGACGGTGATGGTAACTGATCACTGTTGATGGTGTTGGTAACTGATCACTGTTGATGGTGTTGGTAACTGATCACTGTTGACGGTGTTGGTAACTGATCACTGTTGATGGTGTTGGTAACTGATCACTGTTGATGGTGTTGGTAACTGATCACTGTTGATGGTGTTGGTAACTGATCACTGTTGACGGTGTTGGTAACTGATCACTGTTGATGGTGTTGGTAACTGATCACTGTTGATGGTGTTAGTAACTGATCACTGTTGACGGTGTTGGTAACTGATCACTGTTGATGGTGTTGGTAACTGATCACTGTTGATGGTGTTGGTAACTGATCACTATTGACGGTGTTGGTAACTGATCACTGTTGGCGGTGTTGGTAACTGATCACTGTTGATGGTGTTGGTAACTGATCACTATTGATGGTGTTGGTAACTGATCACCGTTGATGGTGTTGGTAACTGATCACTGTTGACGGTGTTGGTAACTGATCACTGTTTACGGTGTTGGTAACTGATCACTGTTGATGGTGTTGGTAACTGATCACTGTTGATGGTGTTGGTAACTGATCACTGTTGATGGTGTTGGTAACTGATCACTGTTGATGGTGTTGGTAACTGATCACTATTGACGGTGTTGGTAACTGTTCACTGTTGGCGGTGTTGGTAACTGATCACTGTTGATGGTGTTGGTAACTGATCACTATTGATGGTGTTGGTAACTGATCACCGTTGATGGTGTTGGTAACTGATCACTGTTGACGGTGTTGGTAACTGATCACTGTTTACGGTGTTGGTAACTGATCACTGTTGATGGTGTTGGTAACTGATCACTGTTGATGGTGTTGGTAACTGATCACTGTTGATGGTGTTGGTAACTGATCACTGTTGATGGTGTTGGTAACTGATCACTGTTGATGGTGTTGGTAACTGATCACTGTTGATGGTGTTGGTAACTGACCACTGTTGACGGTGTTGGTAACTGATCACTGTTGACGGTGTTGGTAACTGATCACTGTTGATGGTGTTGGTAACTGATCACTGTTGACGGTGTTGGTAACTTATCACTGATGATGGTGTTGGTAACTGATCACTGTTGATGGTGTTGGTAACTGACCACTGTTGATGGTGTTGGTAACTGATCACTGTTGACGGTGTTGGTAACTGATCACTGTTGATGGTGTTGGTAACTGATCACTGTTGATGGTGTTGGTAACTGATCACTGTTGATGGTGTTGGTAACTGATCACTGTTGATGGTGTTGGTAACTGATCACTGTTGGCGTTGTTGGTAACTGATCACTGTTGACGGTGTTGGTAACTTATCACTGTTGACGGTGTTGGTAACTGATTACTGTTGACGGTGTTGGTAACTGATCACTGTTGGCGGTGTTGGTAACTGATCACTGTTGATGGTGTTGGTAACTGATCACTGTTGGCGGTGTTGGTAACTGATCACTGTTGATAGTGTTGGTAACTGATCACTGTTGATGGTGTTGGTAACTGATCACTGTTGATGGTGTTGGTAACTGATCACTGTTGGCGGTGTTGGAAACTGATCACTGTTGATAGTGTTGGTAACTGATCACTGTTGATGGTGTTGGTAACTGATCACTGTTGATGGTGTTGGTAACTGATCACTGTTGATGGTGTTGGTAACTGATCACTGTTGATGGTGTTGGTAACTGATCACTGTTGATGGTGTTGGTAACTGATCACTGTTGATGGTGTTGGTAACTGATCACTGTTGATGGTGTTGGTAACTGATCACTGTTGACGGTGTTGGTAACTGATCACTGTTGATGGTGTTGGTAACTGATCACTGTTGGCGGTGTTTGTAACTGATCACTGTTGATGGTGTTGGTAACTGATCACTGTTGATGGTGTTGGTAACTGATCACTGTTGATGGTGTTGGTAACTGATCACTGTTGACGGTGTTGGTAACTGATCACTGTTGATGGTGTTGGTAACTGATCACTGTTGATGGTGTTGGTAACTGATCACTGTTGATGGTGTTGGTAACTGATCACTGTTGACGGTGTTGGTAACTGATCACTGTTGATGGTGTTGGTAACTGATCACTGTTGATGGTGTTGGTAACTGATCACTGTTGATGGTGTTGGTAACTGATCACTGTTGATGGTGTTGGTAACTGATCACTGTTGGCGGTGTTGGTAACTGATCACTGTTGATGGTGTTGGTAACTGATCACTGTTGATGGTGTTGGTAACTGATCACTGTTGATGGTGTTGGTAACTGATCACTGTTGACGGTGTTGGTAACTGATCACTGTTGATGGTGTTGGTAACTGACCATTGTTGGTAACTGATCACTGTTGATGGTGTTGGTAACTGATCACTGTTGATGGTGTTGGTAACTGATCACTGTTGACGGTGTTGGTAACTGATCACTGTTGATGGTGTTGGTAACTGACCATTGTTGGTAACTGATCACTGTTGATGGTGTTGGTAACTGATCACTGTTGATGGTGTTGGTAACTGATCACTGTTGATGGTGTTGGTAACTGATCACTGTTGATGGTGTTGGTAACTGATCACTGTTGATGGTGTTGGTAACTGATCACTGTTGACGGTGTTGGTAACTGATCACTGTTGATGGTGTTGGTAACTGACCATTGTTGGTAACTGATCACTGTTGATGGTGTTGGTAACTGATCACTGTTGATGGTGTTGGTAACTGATCACTGTTGACGGTGTTGGTAACTGATCACTGTTGATGGTGTTGGTAACTGACCACTGTTGATGGTGTTGGTAACTGATCACTGTTGATGGTGTTGGTAACTGATCACTGTTGATGGTGTTGGTAACTGATCACTGTTGACGGTGTTGGTAACTGATCACTGTTGATGGTGTTGGTAACTGACCACTGTTGATGGAGCTGGTAACTGACCATTGTTGGTTGTTCTGTGGCTTACTCTCCCCAGGTGTGGTCTCAGACCATGGCATTGTCTCAGACCATGGCTTGGTCTCAGACCATGGCTTGGTCTCAGACCATGGCGTGGTCTCAGACCATGGCATTGTCTCAGACCATGGCGGGGTCTCAGACCATGGCGTGGTCTCAGACCATGGCGTGGTCTCAGACCATGGCGTGGTCTCAGACCATGGCATTGTCTCAGACCATGGCGTGGTCTCAGACCATGGCGTGGTCTCAAACGATGGCGTGGTCTCAGACCATGGCGTGGTCTCAAACGATGGCGTGGTCTCAGACCATGGCGTGGTCTTAGACCTTCTAGGTTTGATACGATATATCACAGAATTAATAACTAATAAAAAGCACAAAGGAGAGTAGGGTTATGGGTACATGAAATTTTTCCGAGACTGAAGCCTAAGACGACTTTTCGGTTCAACTTTGAGCATTAGTCACACAGACTTGTGACTAATTAATGGTCCAAGTCTGACCGAAACGTCGCCATAAGTTTCAGTCTTCCAAGCGCGAGTTATTTGTGTATTGTTTAGTAAAAGTTTGTAAACTTTACCTGTGTGAACTGTACCTGAACTGTACATAAGTGTCTTTTTCCACATTTTACCTGTGATGTTGTGTCCACGAGACGGAGAGAAAACATCAGTAATCCTGCCAGAGTGGAGAAATTAACAGATTCTAATTTCACACTTACTTGAGGAGGGCAGATCCTCCTTGGATGGTTGTATTATAACCAGAGGTTTGGTAAGTTGGGGGAGGAAGAAGCAATATGAAAGATGGGTTGGTGGGTGGTTGAGGAGAGGGGGTATTAATGGTAAGTGGCCTAACCACTTCTGTGTATATTAATAAAGGTGTGTGTGTGTGTGTGTGTGTGTGTGTGTGTGTGTGTGTTTGTGTTGTCTTAAGCATAACAGTCAGATGACTGGGTATATCACACCGCCCATCAGTTTCACACATGTATACAAGGTACATACCTGCATGACGGTGAATTGTTGATAAGTACATTTTTGTTATGGTTGTGATGCGGTGCCCCGTTATAGGTGACTTTCAGCTGCTACTTGGTTACATATAAGATATCATCAGTAAGAATGGTTTTATCTGTCTTAAACATAAGTTATAATTGTGGTACTCATTCTTCTATATCTTCAGGCAGATTACTTAGAATCTTTTGTTTTGGGTAGTCCTATATTTAAACACCAGAGTCTTTGATGGAGGGACATCCTGTGAGTTCTGTGGGGAAGTGTATTGATTATGTAGTCAGTGGTGTTCGTTGACCGGGGTGGCTTTTCTCTATCTGATATATAGAGTTCTTGCTTGGTATATAGGTGTCACATATTTAGTTTGTCAAGCCTGACATTCATTGCATCGATCTCTTGTTGGATGTGCAGATCTTCCATAGGGATTATGTCCCTCAGTCTGGTGCCTGTGATGAAGGGGAGTGACTTGTTCTGGACTCTTTGCAGCTGTAACATGTTGTTTTTGTTAGCGACATGAGCACACAAGGATATTCAAGGACAGGTTTTATTTTCATATTACATAGGTGCTTCTTGATATGAGAGGGAGCCTGGTTAACCCTGTATGGCTGACTGAGTCGGATTTTTTGCTATGTTGACTTTTTTGGTGACATGTGATGTAAGGTGGAGTAGTCTGTATATCTCATAGCCCAGGATCTTATTTGGGTTTTCATTGGTGATATCCATCAAGTGTACCCTTGATGGAGATATCCCCATTGTTTTCGGTTGTTGTGGCAAAACATCCGATGGTACTGATGACGATTTTGTCAGGGTTGATCATGATTCTTCACACTCCTTCACCGACGAAGAGGATGAGGAAGTATCCATCCCTTGATGACTCGCAAGACCAAGCCAGTTTGATGGGTGAAGTGTGGGAGAAAACCCTCTCACACAATGGCAGCAGAAGATTCAACAATGACCACTACCAGTGGGTCAACCAGTGGAGAGATAATAATCTCGAGGACCTCCGACCGCTACCATTAACTGACACATCAATTCTCGAAGAAGACCACCCCTTACTAGACCCATTATTTTCAGGGAGATGTGCCAAATCATAGGCGGAATGAGGCATAAAGCCCCTGGCCTCTCAGGTATAACAGTAAAGCAAATAAAGGACCTACCTCGAAACTATCAGAAGTCTCTGGTAAACATCTATAATGCTCCTGGCCCCTGGACACTTCCCCGTGGCATTTAAACAGCAATGATGATACTCATTGCAAAATCCAGTAAAGACAAACATAAGCCAGAGAACTACATTATTATTATTATTATAATCAAAAAGAAGCGCTAAGCCACAAGGACTATACAGCTCAGAGAACTACAGACTTATCTCCTTACTTGCGGTCATTGGTAAAGTCTTTGAAAAAAAAAATAATCTCTAATAGGCTGAACTATCACATGGATTTCCATCACCTCTTCAGTGAAAAGCAGTTTGATTTTAGGACCCACAGAGAAACCCAACACTCCATCAGTATCACCATCGATGGCGTAAACATGGCAACCTTGCCCTTTGACAGACTATGGTACGACGGCCTCATATTCAAATTTGTTGACCTTCCAGATCATAACAGGACCTTTCTAACAAGTAGAAGCATCATCCCCACCTTCATCTGCAAGACGGCAGAGTCATTCACGCCAACAGCTGGAGTGCCACAGGGGATCATGCTTGAGCCCTATTCTCTTCAATATACATGTAAATGACCTTCCCCAACCTGAATATAATGGCACCATCATTACCCAATTGCTGACGATGTTATCCATGAGAGGGTGATAGAAAAAATGAATACAGAATTGCAAAGAACAGCCAACTGGATGGTTGTTATCCACCAACTTTCTACAGTTGACTACTGCAGACGGTGGGAGTAAGTGGCTACTGCAATCGGCCTATTGGTTCTGTATTTAGATCACCGTGATCAAAGTGTTGTTTGATTACGGTGATCATAGTTTGATGACATAAAATGCGTGCAAAGAGAATAACTGGAGAAGTGGGCAGAAGAAGCTTCAACTCTCTTAGACATGGGACCCATCGAGTAATAGTGAACGAGGTGAAATCAAAGGTTGGTGCAGAGGAAAGTACTGTTATTTATAGACGAAATTACAGTTTGTATGATAGTGACATCCAACGAAGACACAGCAAACCACCAATCTGACATTAACCAGATATTACGAATATAGGTGATGTACCGTGGACCTGTAGCACTTGTTCGTAAATAAGTCAGCAAACCACCAAACCGACATCAACTAGGTCGTCCAGAGGGGCCACAGAAAAAAACAATATTATCTTCAATGAGGACAGATTTGAGGTATCCGCTGTGAAAAATATTGGAAGAATAATGAACTGGAACCCAGTATAAGACGCATTCAAACCTCTCGTAACACGGAAAGGAATATATAAGAGAATAATACACAAATAACCCGCACATAGGAGACAGTAGCTCACGACGACGTTTCGGTCCGACTTGGACCATTTACAAAGTCACACTAAACCTCTTCTATATATACTGTCTTCCTCACTCTTTTGTGTTAGTGTGACTTTGTAAATGGTCTAAGTCGGACCGAAACGTCTTCGTAAGCTACTGTCTCCTAGGTGCGGGTTATTTCTGTATTGTTCCAGTCACGGTATTGTGCCTTTTTGTTCTTTATAAGAGAGTAAGTAACCACTTGGGAAGGTCCTCAGTTCAAAGATCACAGTACTAGAGTCACTATCACAATACAAGAAAAGCAATAGTGTGGGTAACAAGATCCTTAAATATCTGCTTCACACATAAGTGGAATTACTAAAGACCGTCTTCATCAGGAAGCTTCTTACGTTCCTTCAGATGTTTCATGATCACCTGAGTGGTGTTGATCAATGTGCAACACCTGTGTGTGGTGCTGATCAATAAGACACATGTGCAACACTTAAGTAACTTTATTGCCCACTCGTGTAGTAAGCTTCCTCAGTCGGACACAGGAGAGTATAGCATGATAATGGAACCCGACATCCTGTGATGCTTAGCTTACTCACTGACCAGATCATCAACCAGGATGTCTAGTCTAAGTCTTGATCATCAACCAGGATGTCTAGTCAAGGTCCTGGTCATCAACCAGGATGTCTAGTCTAAGTCTTGGTCATCAACCAGGATGTCTAGTCTAAGTCTTGATCATCAACTAGGATGTCTAGTCTAAGTTTTGGACATTAACCAGGATGTCTAATCTAAGTCCTGGTCATTCACCAGGATGTCTAATCTAAGTCCTGGTCATCAACCAGGATGTCTAGTCTAAGTCTTGATCATCAACCAGGATGTCTGGTCTAAGTCTTGGACATTAACCAGGATGTCTAGTCTAAGTCTTAGTCATCAACTAGGATGTCTAGTCTAAGTCTTGGACATTAACCAGGATGTCTAGTCTAAGTCTTGGTCATCAACTAGGATGTCTAGTCTAAGTCTTGGACATTAACCAGGATGTCTAGTCTAAGTCTTGGACATTAACCAGGATGTCTAGTCTAAGTCTTGGTCATCCACCAAGACTGTTCTAAGACTTTTCCTTGAATCTAATGATTCTCCTAGTCTTTTCTGACCCGTTTTTTTTTCCTCTTCTCATCCCCTTTCCCTGTCTTCTTTCCCCCATCCCTTTCCCACCCCTCCCCTCCCCACCCTCCCCTCCCCTCCCCACCCCTCTCCTCTCCACCATCCCCTCCCCTCCCCTCCCCACCCCTCTCCTCCCCACCCTCCCCTCCTCTCCCCTCCCCTCCTCTCCCCTCCCCTCCCCTCCCCTCCCCTCCCCTCCCCTCCTCTCCCCTCCCCTCTCCCTCACTGCTGCTCCTCACGGTGTAAATAACCTCGCCATTGTTTACAGGTCGTCCCAGACCAGTGTTACATCTAGTAACCCTCCCATAAGGTCGAAATTGTCTTCTCTTTTAATTGAAAATCGGCGGTATTGGTGGGTGTTGCATAGCTCCGTCTTGCAGGTCAAACAGTCTGAAGCTTGCGAAGGAATGTGTGTTTTCTGCGGAGAAAGTGTGCGATTGTTTCTGTATGTATGTATGTGCTCACCTAATTGTGGTTGCAGGGGTCGATACTCAGCTCCTGGCCCCGCCTCTTCACTGGCCTTTACTGAGTCCTCCCTCTCCCTGCTCCATGAGCTTTATCATACTTCGTCTTAAAACTATGCATGGTTCCTGCTTCCACTACATGACTTGCCAGACTATTCCACTTCCTAACAGCTCTGTGGTTGAAGAAATACTTCCTAACATTCCTTTGGCTCATCTGATTCTTCAACTTCCAATTGTGACCCCTTGTTTCTGTGTCCCATCTCTGGAACATCCTGTCTCTGTCTACCCTGTCTATTCCACGCAGTATTTTGTATGTTGTTATCATGTTACCCCTGACCCTCCTGTCCTCCAGTGTCGTCAGACCGATTTCCCTTAACCTTTCTTCGTAGGACATTCCCCTTAGCTCTGGAACTAGCCTTGTTGCAAACCTTTGTACTTTCTCTAATTTCTTGACGTGCTTAATCAGGTGTGGGTTCCAAACTGGTGCTGCGTACTCCAGTATGGGCCTGACGTACACAGTGTACAGATGTCAGCATAGTTGCTGATCCCCTACATGTGTTGTATAGCTTATCTGTGTATCATAGTACCATCCATATGTTTTACATACACGACACCTTTGCTGGATCCTAGTGACTGTATGACGTCAGGGGATGCGGCATGAGTGCGTGGGACGTGCTACCTCGCTCTCAGTCCACGCATAGGTCTACCAGGCAACACAGGGCAGGTTGGGCCCCCTTTCTCACATTCTGCAATATATTGTTACCATCCAACAAGTGTGTTTATCTTCAACCCTCGTTATCTTCTTTCGAACCCCACGACACAGAGTCTGGAACGATTCCCTACTGAGGTATCGGAACGCTATTCTCAAGTTTGCCAGGCGACCATATGCTGCAGAAGTTATTTGGGTAATGTAAGTTTCCGGTTTCCTTGCTCCCCTGTACACCCAGGATAACAGGTCTTATTGTTCCTGGGTTGTAATATATATATATATATATATATATATATATATATATATATATATATATATATATATATATATATATATATATATGTCGTGCCGAATAGGCAGAACTTGCGATCTTGACTTAAATACCAATGCTCATCTTGCCATATAGGACAAGTGAAAATTTGTGTATGCAATAATTTCGAAAAATTATTCTGAACCTAACGAAAAAATATATTTCACTGTGTTTGTTTAGTACTAAATTATTGTAAACAAATCTAAAATATATTTAGTTGGGTTAGGCTAAAATAAATTATTATTGTTATAATAAGGTTAGGTAAGTTTTCTAAGATTCTTTTGGTGCAAAATTAATTTTTTTTACATTAACATTAATGAAAAAAATATATCTTTAAACGCATATGAGAAATTTTTAGAAAGGATTTAATTTTAAATGAGTTCTTGCTAATTGACCAGTTTTACATATTCGGCACGACATATATATATATATATATATATATATATATATATATATATATATATATATATATATATATATATATATATATATATATATATATATATATATATATATATATTTATATACCAAGCACCATGGCTTGTTGTAGTGTTTTAGAATCTCAGGTTCAAGTGTTGAAGGAGATTCTACTTCTTCAGGAGGAAAATAGGAAGCTGAAGCTTCGCATAGATGAGTTTGGGAGTGAGTGTGAGAAGGATTTAGCTGGTAAGGAGGAAATAGTCACCAGCAGTGATAGTGGCAGCTCCTTTAAGTGGCAAGTGGTTCACAGTTCAGGAAGAAGGAAGATGAGGAGAGTTAATAGAGAAGATGTGAAGGTAGGAAATCGATTCTCTCTTCTCCAAGACGAGTGCACTTCAGTGGTAAGTGAGGTTAAAGGTACCACTGATTCCCCTTCTAATCAAGGTAAGAATATTTTAATAGTAGGAGATTCTCAGGTAATATATATGGACCGTGCATTTTGTAACAGAGACAGAAAGGTCAGACAGAGAGTGTGTCTTCCTGGAGCTGGTGTTGGTGACATAGTCAGCAGGTTGGATAATATTATGGCAGGTAATGGAAACAAGCCCATTATCTGTCTTAGTGCTGGGGGTAATGACATTGGGAAGGGCAGGGGAGAGGAGCTGCTGGATAAGTACAGGTCAGCCATAGAAGTAGTTAGGTCTAAGGGAGGGATCCCAGTCATATTTAGCATCTTACCTAGAAAGGGAGTGGGCAATGAATGGATGTCTAGGGCAGTTGGTATAAATTGCCGGCTAGACAGGTACTGCAAGGAACTTGCAGTCCCATTCATTGATAACTGGGACCTATTCTTTGGCAAACGTGATATGTATGCAAGGGATGGGGGTCATCTCTCTGGGGATGGAGTGGTTGCATTAGCCAATTCGATTGAGAGGGTAATTGATGACTTGTCTAGGAATTTAAACTGATAGATTATAGAGGTATGGGTGTTTGTGGGAAACAATCAGGCTGCAGCATTAGGGTTAAAAACAGCAGTTATTACCAGGATACCTCAGGGATATGTTTAAAAGACAATATTCAAAATAAAATTGCCTGTAATGGCAAATTAATTGATCAACAAAGAGAGATAGTAGAGGGCAATGACTAGCTCCTTAAGGTTTACTATATAAATAGTAGGAGTCTAAGAAATAAGATAGATGAGCTAAGATTACTTGCAAGTGCAGGTAATATAGATATTATTGGTATAACAGAGACCTGGTTCATCCTGAAAGATAGAGAAATGCCTTCCGAATGCAACATACAGGGTTATAAACTATTCCACACTGATAGGGTCAACAGGAAGGGTGGTGGTGTGGCGATGTATGTCAGAGAAAATTTAAATTGTTGTCTTAGACATGATATAAGATTAGAAACATTGAACACAGAATCTGTTTGGCTAAAGTTTCTCGAGGGACGTGACAAATTAATTTTGGGTGTGATTTATAGGCCCCTAAACCTTGATAGGGAGGGCAGTAAGCTGTTATGGGACGAAATTCATAAGGCATCTAGATGTGAAAATGTTATGATAATGGGAGATTTTAACTTTAGACAAATTGATTGGAACAATGTGACAGGAAATCTTGAGTCTAGTGACTTTCTTGATACGGTTCAGGATTGCTTTTTAGAACAGCTTGTGACAGAACCAACTAGAGGAAACAATCTGCTTGACTTGGTTCTTGCCAACAAAGATTCACTAATTAACAATCTTGAGGTTAATGATGAGCTTGGGGAAAGTGATCACAAATCACTTAGTTTCAATATATCATGGAATTTCCCAGATAACTGCAATCAAATCTCTGTCCCAGATTTTCGCTTGGCCGACTTCATGGGACTGAAAAATTACCTGGGTGGGCTAAATTGGGATGTCCTGACTATGGGTCAGGTAGGTGATCTTGGTTGCCAATATGACGTAAGTAATCAATATATTCAATTAAAGAGAGAAATAAAGAAAGGAATAAGAAAAGCAAAAAGGGATTATGAGGCTAAAGTCGCAAGGGATTCAAAGACTAACCCAAAAGGGTTCTTTCAGGTATACAGAAGTAAGATTAGGGACAAGATTGGCCCACTTAAGAGTAACTCTGGTGAGATCACTGACAGTGATAAGGATATGTGTGAAATTCTAAATACCTACTTCCTCTCAGTTTTCACCCAGGAAAATACTAGCGATATTCCTGAAATAATAGATTATGTAGAACAGGATGATAATAAACTATGTACGATTGTGGTAAGTAGTGACATGGTCCTCAGACAAATAGAGAAACTAAAACCTAACAAATCCCCAGGCCCTGATGAACTGTTTGCAAGGGTGTTAAAGGAATGTAAAGAGGAACTTAGCATACCTTTGGCTAATCTTTTTAACATATCACTACAAACTGGCAGAGTGCCTGATAAGTGGAAAATGGCAAATGTAATACCCATTTACAAGGCAGGTGACAGGTCCTTGGCTTTGAACTATAGACCAATAAACCTTACCTCCATAGTGGGAAAATTTATGGAATCAATAATTGAGCTAAGCTGGTACGAGTTGCTATGAAATCATCAGGGTTGTAATTTGGTTTCGGATTAGAATATAGCAACTCATAAGGCAAACGTTTATCTACACCGTACAATGCATAATGTGGAGTGTCACCTATAGAAACATTGTAAGCAGAATTTATAGCACACTGCACATCAGGTATAACTTCATCCCAAGTTTCACTGTTGGGATTGATAGTGGCTCTCAAGACATCAAGTACTTTCTTATTGGTTCGTTCCGCTAACCCATTGCTGGCAGGATGATGAGGAACAATGGTGGATTTAGAGATCTTGTACAAGGTACACAAATTTTCAAGAATTTCATTACAGAATTCACCTCCATTATCTGTTACTAGGGACTTAGGGGTGGTATGCCTGCAGATAATGCGTTCTTTAAACGCCTTAGCTACTGTTTGGGCAGTCTTATCTGCAATAGGAACTAACTCACAATATCTGGTGAAATGGTCTACCATAACACGCAGATGTTTGTTGCCTTGGAGGGAACATTGGAAATTAGTTAACAAATCTAGCACAACTCTTTCCCAAGGTTCGCTAGTGGTTGGATACACTTGGATTGGATTAGGACCATTAGCATTACCTTTATGTTGCATGCAGACACTACATTTCTTAACATACTCAGAAATATCAGTTGCCATACGAGGCCAAAAGTATTTCAATCTGGCTTGTTTTACTGAAAGATCCATACCAGGGTGCGCAACACCTGGTACATCGTGAACTAGCTGTGGAACTGACTGTGGAATTACTAACTGGTATACTCTTCTGCTAGGAGTACCCAACTCGGCTGTTCGATACAGTAATTCTTGGTTCATGACAAAGTCACTGATGGGTGCTGGTTACCTGGAGGTTACCTGGAGGTTATTCCGGGGATCAACGCCCCCGCGGCCCGGTCCATGACCAGGCCTCCCGATGGATCAGGGCCTGATCAACTAGGCTGTTACTGCTGGCCGCACGCAGTCCGACGTACGAGCCACAGCCCGGCTGATCCGGCACTGACTTTAGGTATCTGTCCAGCTCTCTCTTGAAGGCAGCCAGGGGTTTATTGGCAATTCCCCTAATGCTTGATGGGAGGCTGTTGAACAGTTTTGGGCCCCGGACACTTATGGTGTTTTCTCTTAGTGTACCAATGGCGCCCCTACTTTTTATTGGCGGCATTTTGCATCGCCTGCCCAGTCTTTTACTTTCGTAGGGAGTGATTTCTGTGTGCAGATTTGGGACCATTCCTTCCAAGATTTTCCAAGTGTAGATTATGATATATCTCTCCCTCCTGCGTTCCAACGAGTACAAGTCAAGTGCTTCCAAGCGTTCCCAGTAGTTAAGGTGCTTGACAGAACTTATACGTGCAGTAAAGGATCTCTGTACACTCTCTAGATCTGCGATTTCACCTGCTTTGTATGGAGATGTTAATGTACAGCAGTATTCCAGCCTAGAGAGAACAAGTGATTTGAAAAGGATCATCATGGGCTTGGCATCTCTCGTTTTGAAAGTTCTCATTATCCATCGTATCATTTTCTTTGCACATGCGATCGTGGCACTGTTGTGATCCTTGAAAGTGAGATCCTCAGACATTACTACTCCCAGGTCCCTTACATTATTTTTCCGCTCTATTGTATGGCCGGAGTCAGTAGTATACTCTGTTCTAGTTATTATCTCCTCCAGTTTTCCATAACGGAGTAGTAGGTGGCTTCACAGTCAGAATAAAATCTTCCTGGAGCAGGAATCGAATCACACCAGACCACATGGGATCTGTTCGTTGAGCATTCTTTACATCTTCAGCACTAAATGGAGGGTCTGCAGTTACTATACTAACATGTCACGATAAGGCATCTGCGACTACATTTGACTTGCCAGGTAAATGCTCAAAGGTGGGATTGAACTCTTGGATAGTCAAGGTCCATCTGGCTAACCTTCCAGTAGGTTGTTTGTTCTGGAATAAAGGTATCAGTGGAGCATGGTCTGTCAAGACATGAACAGAGTACTGATAAATAATGTCTCGGAAGTGCTTTAAAGACCATACTATTGCTAAAGCTTCTTGCTCAGTTACTGTATAATTACGATCAGCGTTCGTAAGGACTCGGCTAGCAAATGCAACTGCGTTGTACTTGCCATCAGTCTTCTGAGCTAGTACGGCACCTATGCCAATTGAACTAGCATCAGTAGTCAGATAGAAGGGCTTAGAAAAATCTGGAAATTTCAAAATTGGAGCAGATGTTAGCTTTTCTTTTAGAGTTTGGAATGCTGTTTCTTGACGGAAGGTCCAAACAAAAGGAGCATCTTTCTTAAGCAACTCAGTTACAGGAGTAGCTATGGAAGAAAAATTGGCAATGAAAGATCTATTAAAACCTGCTAAGCCCACAAAGGATCTTACGGCATCAGCAGTTTTGGGAGTTGGAAAATTTAGTACTGCAGTTACTTTACTTTGGTCAGTCGTAACCCCTCTAGGAGTGACTACGTGACCAAGAAACTTAATTTCTGATCTGAAAAATTGACATTTAGACAGTTTGATCTTTAAATTGGCTTCTTCAAGCTTACCAAGTACTACATCAAAGGATTTAATTTTAAATGAGTTCTTGCTAATTGACCAGTTTTACATATTCGGCACGACATATATATATATATATATATATATATATATATATATATATATATATATATATATATATATATATATATATATATATGTATATATATATGTATATATATATATATATATATATATATATATATATATATATATATATATATATATATATATATATATATATATATGTATATATATATATATTTATGTATATATATATATATATATATATATATATATATATATATATATATATATATATATATATAATATATATATATATATATATATATATATATATATATATATATATATATATATATATATATATATATATATTTATTTATATTTATATACCAAGCACCATGGCTTGTTGTAGTGTTTTAGAATCTCAGGTTCAAGTATTGAAGGAGATTCTACTTCTTCAGGAGGAAAATAGGAGGCTGAAGCTTCGCATAGATGAGTTTAGGAGTGAGTGTGAGAAGGATTTAGCTGGTAAGGAGGAAATGGTCACCAGCATTGATAGTGGCAGCTCCTTTAAGTGGCAAGTGGTTCACAGTTCAGGAAGAAGGAAGATGAGGAGAGTTAATAGAGAAGATGTGAAGGTAGGAAATCGATTCTCTCTTCTCCAAGACGAGTGCACTTCAGTGGTTAGTGAGGTTGAAGGTACCACTGATTCCCCTTCTAATCAAGGTAAGAATATTTTAATAGTAGGAGATTCTCAGGTAAAATATATGGACCGTGCATTTTGTAACAGAGACAGAAAGGTCAGACAGAGAGTGTGCCTTCCTGGAGCTGGAGTTGGTGACATAGTCAGCAGGTTGGATAATATTATGGCAGGTAATGGAAACAAGCCCATTATCTGTCTTAGTGCTGGGGGTAATGGCATTGGGAAGGGCAGGAGAGAGGAGCTGCTGGATAAGTACAGGTCAGCCATAGAAGTAGTTAGGTCTAAGGAAGGGATCCCAGTCATATTTAGCATCTTACCTAGAAAGGGAGTGGGCAATGAATGGATGTCTAGGGCAATTGGTATAAATTGCTGGCTAGACAAATACTGCAAGGAACTTGCAGTCCCATTCATTGATAACTGGGACCTATTCTTTGGCAAACGTGATATGTATGCAAGGGATGGGGGTTCATCTCTCTGGGGATGGAGTGGTTGCATTAGCCAATTCGATTGAGAGGGTAATTGATGACTTGTCTAGGAATTTAAACTGATAGATTATAGAGGTATGGGTGTTTGTGGGAAACAATCAGGCTGCAGCATTAGGGTTAAAAACAACAGTTATTACCGGGATACCTCAGAGATATGTTTAAAAGACAATATTCAAAATAAAATTGCCTGTAATGGCAAATCAATTGATCAACAAAGAGAGATAGTAGAGGGCAATGACTAGCTCCTTAAGGTTTACTATACAAATAGTAGGAGTCTAAGAAATAAGATAGATGGGCTAGGATTACTTGCAAGTGCAGGTAATATAGATATTATTGGTATAACAGAGACCTGGTTCATCCTGAAAGATAGAGAAATGCCTTCTGAATGCAACATACAGGGTTATAAACTATTCCACACTGATAGGGTCAACAGGAAGGATGGTGGTGTGGCGATGTATGTCAGAGAAAATTTAAATTGTTGTCTTAGACATGATATAAGATTAGGAACATTGAACACAGAAACTGGCTACAGGTTCTCGAGGGACGTGACAAATTAATTTTGGGTGTGATTTATAGGCCCCTAAACCTTGATAGGGAAGGCAGTAAGCTGTTATGGGACGAAATTCATAAGGCATCTAGATGTGAAAATGTTGTGATAATGGGAGATTTTAACTTTAGAGAGGAGCAGCTGTGTTGATTCGTTGGCTGGTAGTTTCTCACTGCTTCTCCCTCAACCTTGAGCGTACAGGACAGGTGGGTCACGTGACGTGACTTACCAACACTTAGAAGAGCATTGCTGTATAGTCCTTGTGGCTTAGCGCTTCTTTTTGATTATAATAATAATAATAATTAGTAGAGCATATGAACCAAAGGGGCGGGGGTGAGTATAACCATTGAACAGTTTATCTGGACAAATATCTCCATTAACCCTACACCGGTTGGTTCTTGATTATATCTTTAACTTAACATATCGTGGCCACATAACATATAAACGATAATACACCTTAATAATACAAGAACGTTCATTTCCAATTTAGCTGTTAAAGGAAACGGCCGCAATGTAATATTAAAGAATAGGTAACAATGTAATATTAAAGAATAGGTAACAATGTAATATTAAAGAATGCGTAACAATGTAATATTAAAGAATGGGTAAAAATGTAATATTAAAGAATGGGTAACAATGTAATATTAAAGAATGGGTAACAGTGTAATATTAAAGAATGGGTAACAGTGTAATATTAAAGAATGGGTAACAATGTATTATTAAAGAATGGGTAACAATGTAATATTAAAGAATGGGTAACAATGTAATATTAAAGAATGGGTAACAATGTAATATTAAAGAATGGGTAACAATGTAATATTAAAGAATGGGTAACAGTGTAATATTAAAGAATGGGTAACAATGTAATATTAAAGAATGGGTAACAATGTAATATTAAAGAATGGGTAACAATGTAATATTAAAGAATGGGTAACAATGGGTAGCAATGTAGTATTAAAGAATGGGTAACAATGTAATATTAAAGAATGGGTAACAATGTAATATTAAAGAATGGGTAACAATGTAATATTAAAGAATGGGTAACAATGTAATATTAAAGAATGGGTAACAATGTAATATTAAAGAATAGGTAACAATGTAATATTAAAGAATGGGTAACAATGTAATATTAAAGAATGGGTAACAATGTAATATTAAAGAATGGGTAACAATGTAATATTAAAGAATGGGTAACAATGTAATATTAAAGAATGGGTAACAATGTAATATTAAAGAATGGGTAACAATGTAATATTAAAGAATGGGTAACAATGGGTAGCAATGTAATATTAAAGAATAGGTAACAATGTAATATTAAAGAATGGGTAACAATGTAATATTAAAGAATGGGTAACAATGTAATATTAAAGAATAGGTAACAATGTAATATTAAAGAATGGGTAACAATGTAATATTAAAGAATGGGTAACAATGTAATATTAAAGAATGGGTAACAATGTAATATTAAAGAATGGGTAACAATGTAATATTAAAGAATAGGTAACAATGTAATATTAAAGAATGGGTAACAATGTAATATTAAAGAATAGGTAACAATGTAATATTAAAGAATGGGTAACAATGTAATATTAAAGAATGGGTAACAATGTAATATTAAAGAATGGGTAACAATGGGTAACAATGTAATATTAAAGAATAGGTAACAATGTAATATTAAAGAATGGGTAACAATGTAATATTAAAGAATGGGTAACAATGTAATATTAAAGAATGGGTAACAATGTAATATTAAAGAATGGGTAACAATGTAATATTAAAGAATGGGTAACAATGGGTAACAATGTAATATTAAAGAATGGGTAGCTATGTAATATTAAAGAATGGGTAACAATGTAATGTTAAAGAATGGGTAACAATGGGTAACAATGTAATATTAAAGAATGGGTAACAATGGGTAACAATGGGTAACAATGGGTAATAATGGGTAACAATGGGTAACAATGGGTAACAATGGGTAACAATGGGTAACAATAGGGGCAACGTAGTAGAGGCGTAACACTGAGCTAGCTGATTTTCTTGTTTCTTGTGTTTTTTCCAGTGGATGTCTGTTTGTTTTATGGTCAACTGTTGTAGACTGAACATTTTAAGTGTTAAACTTGACTTCTCTCCCATCCTCCCATGCTCTATATATCCTGGGTAGACTATCTAATAGTTTCTATTTCTTTTCATATTTATTTTGTATTAACCTCTTGAGTACTTTCCTGATATCTGTCCAGATTATTATTATTATAATCAAAAAGAAGCGCTAAGCCACAAGGACTATACAGATATCTGTCCAGAGTTATATTCCTTGAGTTTCGGACTACTGAAGACTGGGGAGCATCTCAGGAAGTAGGTAAGTTTTGGTGTTGACAGGCACCTGGTGAGTAGGTAGAAGGCATCATGTGTATCAGTGTCTTTCATCCTGCCCTCCATCGTCCTGAAAGCTGAGATTTCTTTTTTCTAGGATCGGATCGATGGAATTGTAGCCAAGAGGAGCACCAAGGAGAGTGCTGTTGGCTGGATCAATGGCTCGTGCTCCTGGTAAAACACCACTAATATTCTCGATCATCTGTCGTTTGGTAGAAACTATTTCATATTTGGTGAGGTTTAAAGAAAGGTCCAGGCTCTCTCCCATATCTTTATTTTTTTTCTGATATATATATATATATATATATATATATATATATATATATATATATATATATATATATATATATATATTTTTAGATATATATATATATATATATATATATATATATATATATATATATATGTGTTTGTGTGTGTGTGTGTGTGTGTGTGTGTGTGTGTGTGTGTGTGTGTGTGTGTGTGTGTGTGTGTGTGTGTGTGTGTGTGTGTTACCATTTGGTCCTAGGCACATGTCAATTAGACACTAGGCCTGTTGTATGTACATGCGTGTGTGTGTGTGTATGTCTGTCCGTGTTTGTACTCTCCTAATTGTGGTTGCAGGGATCGAGGCTCAGCTCCTGGCCCCGCCTCTTCACTGAGTGCTACTAGGTCCTCTCTCTCCCTGCTCCATGAGCTTTATCATGCCTCATCTTAAAGCTATGTATGGTTCCTGCCTCCACTACCTCACTTGCTAGGCCATTCCACTTCTTGAATACTCTATGACTGAAGAAATACCTCATAACATCCCTTTGACTCATCTGGGTCTTCAGCTTCCAATTGTGACCCCTTGTTTCTGTGTCCCCTCTCTGGAACATCCTGTCTCTCTCCACCTTGTCTATCCCACGCAGTATTTTGTAAGTCGTTATCATGTCTCCCTTAACTCTCCTGTCCTCCAGTGTCGTCAGGCCGATTTCCCTTAATTAACCTTTCTTCATAGGACATTCCCCTTAGCTCTGGAACTAACCCTGACGTGCTTGATCAAGTATGGGTTCCTGGTTCTGCATACTCCAGTATGGGTCCTGACATACACGGTGTACAGTGTCTTGAACAGTTCCTTACTAAGGGATCGGAACTGTGTGTGTGTGTTACCATTTGGTCCTAGGCACATGTCGATTAGACACTAGGCCTGTTGTATGTGCATGCGTGTGTGTGTGTGTGTGTGTGTGTGTGTGTGTGTGTGTGTGTGTGTGTGTGTGTGTGTGTGTGTGTGTGTGTGTGTGTGTGTGTGTGTGTGTGTGTGTGTGTGTGTGTGTGTGTGTGTGTGTGTTAAATTATTGTAAACTTATCTAAAATATATTTTGTTAAATTGGGTCAAAATAAATTGCGTTTGTTATAATAACGTTAAGTAAGTTTTCTAAAATTCTTTTGGCACAAAATTATTAATTTTTTACGTTAACAAAAATGAAAAAAAATTATCTTTAAAGATAAATTTTTTATATATATCTTTAAAGATAATTTTTTTTCATTTTTGTTAACGTAAAAAATTAATAATTTTGTGCCAAAAGAATTTTAGAAAACTTAACGTTATTATAACAAACGCAATTTATTTTGACCCAATTTAACAAAATATATTTTAGATAAGTTTACAATAATTTAACAAACACACACACACACACACACACACACACACACACACACACACACACACACACACACACACACACACACACACACACACACACACACACACACACACAGGTGATAAGGCTGAGGAAAGAAGGTGGAGAACTCACAAGAAACGATCAAGAGGTATGTGAGGAGCTCAACACAAGATTTAAGGAAGTATTTACAGTAGAGACAGGAAGGACTCTGGGGGGACAGACCAGATGGGGACACCAGCAAGGAATACACCAACAAGTGTTGGACGACATACATACAGATGAGGAGGAGGTGAAGAAACTGCTAAGGGACATCGATACCTCAAAGGCAATGGGACCGGACAACATCTCCCCGTGGGTCCTTAGAGAGGGAGCAGATATGTTGTGCGTGCCACTTACCACAATCTTCAACACGTCCCTGGAAACTGGGCAACTACCTGAGGTATGGAAGACGGCAAATGTAGTTCCCATTTTTAAAAAAGGAGACAGAAAAGAGGCACTAAACTATAGACCTGTGTCATTGACGTGTATAGTATGCAAAATTATGGAGAAGATTATCAGGAGGAGAGTGGTGGAGCACCTGGAATGGAACAAGAGTATAAATGCCAACCAGCACGGATTCACGGAAGGCAAATCCTGTGTCACAAACCTTCTGGAGTTTTATGATAAAATAACAGAAGTAAGACACGAGAGAGAGGGGTGGGTTGATTGCATCTTCTTGGACTGCAAGAAGGCCTTTGACACAGTTCCTCACAAGAGATTAGTGCAGAAGCTAGAGCATCAGGCGCATATAACAGGAAGGGCACTGCAATGGATCAGAGAATACCTGACAGGGAGGCAACAACGAGTCATGGTACGTAATGATGTATCACAGTGGGCACCTGTGACGAGCGGGGTCCCACAGGGGTCGGTCCTAGGACCAGTGCTATTTTTGGTATATGTGAACGACATGATGGAAGGGTTAGACTCAGAAGTGTCCCTGTTTGCAGATGATGTGAAGTTAATGAGGAGAATTAAATCTGATGAGGACCAGGCAGGACTTCAAAGAGACCTGGACAGACTGGACACCTGGTCCAGCAAATGGCTTCTCGAATTTAATCCTGCCAAATGCAAAGTCCTGAATATAGGGGAAGGGCACAGAAGACCACAGACAGAGTATAGGCTAGGTGGCCAAAGACTGCAAACCTCACTCAAGGAGAAAGATCTTCGGGTGAGTATAACACCGAGCATGTCTCCGGAAGCACACATCAATCAGATAACTGCTGCAGCATATGGGCGCCTGGAAAACCTGAGAACAGCATTCCGATACCTTAGTAAGGAATCATTCAAGACACTGTACACCGTGTATGTCAGGCCCATACTGGAGTATGCAGCACCTGTTTGGAACCCGCACTTGATAAAGCACGTCAAGAAACTAGAGAAAGTACAAAGGTTTGCGACAAGGTTAGTTCCAGAGCTAAGGGGAATGTCCTATGAAGAAAGATTAAGGGAAATCGGCCTCACGACACTGGAGGACAGGAGGGTCAGGGGAGACATGATAACGACATATAAAATACTGCGTGGAATAGACAAGGTGGACAAAGACAGGATGTTCCAGGGAGGGGACACAGAAACAAGAGGCCACAATTGGAAGTTGAAGACACAAATGAGTCAGAGAGATAGTAGGAAGTATTTCTTCAGTCATAGAGTTGTAAGGCAGTGGAATAGCCTAGAAAATGACGTAGTGGAGGCAGGAACCATACACAGTTTTAAGACGAGGTTTGATAAAGCTCATGGAGCGGGGAGAGAGAGGGCCCAGTAGCAACCGGTGAAGAGGCGGGGCCAGGAGCTAAGACTCGACCCCTGCAACCACAAATAGGTGAGTACAAATAGGTGAGTACACACATAAGAGAAAATTTTAGATAGGCCTTAATTTTAAATGAGTTCTTGCTAATTGACGAGTTTTACATATTCGGCACGACATATATATATATATATATATATATATATATATATATATATATATATATATATATATATATATATATATATATATATATATATATATATATATATATAGTGGCATAGTTCCTCAAGTGGCATCTTAGACTACTAAGCTACAGCAAGCTGGGTTCGAATCCTGTTGACTACGATCTTTCACTGTACATGCCTCAGGGGATCAGTACATACAGGACGAGAATGAAATACCTGGAAACATTGATTGAGAACCAGGCGGCGGGAGTACGGAAACTCTGGAAATCCTTCAAGTGTATAGTGCACCAGCAGCTCACAACCTGAGCTACAGGTGCACAGTGCACCAGCAGCTCACAACCTGAGCTACAGGTGCACAGTGCACCAGCAGCTCACAACCTGAGCTACAGGTGCACAGTGCACCAGCAGCTCACAACCTGAGCTACAGGTACACAGTGCAGCAGCAGCTCACAACCTGAGCTACAGGTGCACAGTGCACCAGCAGCTCACAACCTGAGCTACAGGTGCACAGTGCACCAGCAGCTCACAACCTGAGCTACAGGTGCACAGTGCACCAGCAGCTCACAACCTGAGCTACAGGTGCACAGTGCACCAGCAGCTCACAACCTGAGCTACAGGTGCACAGTGCACCAGCAGCTCACAACCTGAGCTACAGGTGCACAGTGCACCAGCAGCTCACAACCTAAGCTACAGGTGCACAGTGCACCAGCAGCTCACAACCTGAGCTACAGGTGCACAGTGCACCAGCAGCTCACAACCTGAGCTACAGGTGCACAGTGCACCAGCAGCTCACAACCTGAGCTACAGGTGCACAGTGCACCAGCAGCTCACAACCTGAGCTACAGGTGCACAGTGCACCAGCAGCTCACAACCTGAGCTACAGGTGCACAGTGCACCAGCAGCTCACAACCTGAGCTACAGGTGCACAGTGCACCAGCAGCTCACAACCTGAGCTACAGGTGCACAGTGCACCAGCAGCTCACAACCTGAGCTACAGGTGCACAGTGCACCAGCAGCTCACAACCTGAGCTACAGGTGCACAGTGCACCAGCAGCTCACAACCTGAGCTACAGGTGCACAGTGCACCAGCAGCTCACAACCTGAGCTACAGGTGCACAGTGCACCAGCAGCTCACAACCTGAGCTACAGGTGCACAGTGCACCAGCAGCTCACAACCTGAGCTACAGGTACACAGTGCACCAGCAGCTCACAACCTGAGCTACAGGTACACAGTGCACCAGCAGCTCACAACCTGAGCTACAGTTGCACAGTGCACCAGCAGCTCACAACCTGAGCTACAGGTGCACAGTGCACCAGCAGCTCACAACCTGAGCTACAGGTGCACAGTGCACCAGCAGCTCACAACCTGAGCTACAGGTACACAGTGCACCAGCAGCTCACACCCTGAGCTACAGGTGCACAGTGCACCAGCAGCTCACAACCTGAGCTACAGGTGCACAGTGCACCAGCAGCTCACAACCTGAGCTACAGGTACACAGTGCACCAGCAGCTCACAACCTGAGCTACAGGTGCACAGTGCACCAGCAGCTCACAACCTGAGCTACAGGTGCACAGTGCACCAGCAGCTCACAACCTGAGCTACAGGTGCACAGTGCACCAGCAGCTCACAACCTGAGCTACAGGTGCACAGTGCAGCAGCAGCTCACAGCCTGAGCTACAGGTGCACAGTGCACCAGCAGCTCACAACCTGAGCTACAGGTGCACAGTGCACCAGCAGCTCACAACCTGAGCTACAGGTGCACAGTGCACCAGCAGCTCACAACCTGAGCTACAGGTGCACAGTGCAGCAGCAGCTCACAGCCTGAGCTACAGGTGCACAGTGCAGCAGCAGCTCACAACCTGAGCTACAGGTGCACAGTGCACCAGCAGCTCACAACCTGAGCTACAGGTGCACAGTGCACCATCAGCTCACAACCTGAGCTACAGGTGCACAGTGCACCAGCAGCTCACAACCTGAGCTACAGGTGCACAGTGCAGCAGCAGCTCACAGCCTGAGCTACTGGTGCACCGTGCACCAGCAGCTCACAACCTGAGCTACAGGTGCACAGTGCACCAGCAGCTCACAACCTGAGCTACAGGTGCACAGTGCACCAGCAGCTCACAACCTGAGCTACAGATGCACAGTGCACCAGCAGCTCACAACCTGAGCTACAGGTGCACAGTGCACCAGCAGCTCACAACCTGAGCTACAGGTGCACAGTGCACCAGCAGCTCACAACCTGAGCTACAGGTGCACAGTGCACCAGCAGCTCACAACCTGAGCTACAGGTGCACAGTGCACCAGCAGCTCACAACCTGAGCTACAGGTGCACAGTGCAGCAGCAGCTCACAGCCTGAGCTACAGGTGCACAGTGCAGCAGCAGCTCACAGCCTGAGCTACAGGTGCACAGTGCACCAGCAGCTCACAGCCTGAGCTACAGGTGCACAGTGCACCAGCAGCTCACAACCTGAGCTACAGGTGCACAGTGCACCAGCAGCTCACAACCTGAGCTACAGGTGCACAGTGCACCAGCAGCTCACAGCCTGAGCTACAGGTGCACAGTGCACCAGCAGCTCACAACCTGAGCTACAGGTGCACAGTGCACCAGCAGCTCACAACCTGAGCTACAGGTGCACAGTGCACCAGCAGCTCACAACCTAAGCTACAGGTGCACAGTGCACCAGCAGCTCACAACCTGAGCTACAGGTGCACAGTGCACCAGCAGCTCACAACCTGAGCTACAGGTGCACAGTGCACCAGCAGCTCACAACCTGAGCTACAGGTGCACAGTGCACCAGCAGCTCACAGCCTGAGCTACAGGTGCACAGTGCACCAGCAGCTCACAACCTGAGCTACAGGTGCACAGTGCACCAGCAGCTCACAACCTGAGCTACAGGTGCACAGTGCACCAGCAGCTCACAGCCTGAGCTACAGGTGCACAGTGCACCAGCAGCTCACAACCTGAGCTACAGGTGCACAGTGCACCAGCAGCTCACAACCTGAGCTACAGGTGCACAGTGCACCAGCAGCTCACAACCTGAGCTACAGGTGCACAGTGCACCAGCAGCTCACAACCTGAGCTACAGGTGCACAGTGCACCAGCAGCTCACATCCTGAGCTACAGGTGCACAGTGCACCAGCAGCTCACAACCTGAGCTACAGGTGCACAGTGCACCAGCAGCTCACATCCTGAGCTACAGGTGCACAGTGCACCAGCAGCTCACAACCTGAGCTACAGGTGCACAGTGCACCAGCAGCTCACAACCTGAGCTACAGGTGCACAGTGCACCAGCAGCTCACAACCTGAGCTACAGGTGCAGCTCACAACCTGAGCTACAGGTGCACAGTGCACCAGCAGCTCACAACCTGAGCTACAGGTGCACAGTGCACCAGCAGCTCACAACCTGAGCTACAGGTGCACAGTGCAGCAGCAGCTCACAACCTGAGCTACAGGTGCACAGTGCACCAGCAGCTCACAACCTGAGCTACAGGTGCACAGTGCACCATCAGCTCACAACCTGAGCTACAGGTGCACAGTGCACCAGCAGCTCACAACCTGAGCTACAGGTGCACAGTGCAGCAGCAGCTCACAGCCTGAGCTACAGGTGCACAGTGCACCAGCAGCTCACAACCTGAGCTACAGGTGCACAGTGCACCAGCAGCTCACAACCTGAGCTACAGGTGCACAGTGCACCAGCAGCTCACAACCTGAGCTACAGATGCACAGTGCACCAGCAGCTCACAACCTGAGCTACAGGTGCACAGTGCACCAGCAGCTCACAACCTGAGCTACAGGTGCACAGTGCACCAGCAGCTCACAACCTGAGCTACAGGTGCACAGTGCACCAGCAGCTCACAACCTGAGCTACAGGTGCACAGTGCACCAGCAGCTCACAAACTGAGCTACAGGTGCACAGTGCAGCAGCAGCTCACAGCCTGAGCTACAGGTGCACAGTGCAGCAGCAGCTCACAGCCTGAGCTACAGGTGCACAGTGCACCAGCAGCTCACAGCCTGAGCTACAGGTGCACAGTGCACCAGCAGCTCACAACCTGAGCTACAGGTGCACAGTGCACCAGCAGCTCACAACCTGAGCTACAGGTGCACAGTGCACCAGCAGCTCACAGCCTGAGCTACAGGTGCACAGTGCACCAGCAGCTCACAACCTGAGCTACAGGTGCACAGTGCACCAGCAGCTCACAACCTGAGCTACAGGTGCACAGTGCACCAGCAGCTCACAACCTAAGCTACAGGTGCACAGTGCACCAGCAGCTCACAACCTGAGCTACAGGTGCACAGTGCACCAGCAGCTCACAACCTGAGCTACAGGTGCACAGTGCACCAGCAGCTCACAACCTGAGCTACAGGTGCACAGTGCACCAGCAGCTCACAGCCTGAGCTACAGGTGCACAGTGCACCAGCAGCTCACAACCTGAGCTACAGGTGCACAGTGCACCAGCAGCTCACAACCTGAGCTACAGGTGCACAGTGCACCAGCAGCTCACAGCCTGAGCTACAGGTGCACAGTGCACCAGCAGCTCACAACCTGAGCTACAGGTGCACAGTGCACCAGCAGCTCACAACCTGAGCTACAGGTGCACAGTGCACCAGCAGCTCACAACCTAAGCTACAGGTGCACAGTGCACCAGCAGCTCACAACCTGAGCTACAGGTGCACAGTGCACCAGCAGCTCACATCCTGAGCTACAGGTGCACAGTGCACCAGCAGCTCACAACCTGAGCTACAGGTGCACAGTGCACCAGCAGCTCACATCCTGAGCTACAGGTGCACAGTGCACCAGCAGCTCACAACCTGAGCTACAGGTGCACAGTGCACCAGCAGCTCACAACCTGAGCTACAGGTGCACAGTGCACCAGCAGCTCACAACCTGAGCTACAGGTGCACAGTGCACCAGCAGCTCACAACCTGAGCTACAGGTGCACAGTGCACCAGCAGCTCACAACCTGAGCTACAGGTGCACAGTGCACCAGCAGCTCACAACCTGAGCTACAGGTGCACAGTGCACCAGCAGCTCACAACCTGAGCTACAGGTGCACAGTGCACCAGCAGCTCACAACCTGAGCTACAGGTGCACAGTGCACCAGCAACCTGCACCAGCAGAGCACAGTGCACCAGCAGCTCACAACCTGAGCTACAGGTGCACAGTGCACCAGCAGCTCACAACCTGAGCTACAGGTGCACAGTGCACCAGCAGCTCACAACCTGAGCTACAGGTGCACAGTGCACCAGCAGCTCACAACCTGAGCTACAGGTGCACAGGGCACCAGCAGCTCACAACCTGAGCTACAGGTGCACAGTGCACCAGCAGCTCACAACCTGAGCTACGGGTGCACAGTGCACCAGCAGCTCACAACCTGAGCTACAGGTACACAGTGCACCAGCAGCTCACAACCTGAGCTACAGGTACACAGTGCACCAGCAGCTCACAACCTGAGCTACAGGTACACAGTGCACCAGCAGCTCACAACCTGAGCTACAGGTACACAGTGCACCAGCAGCTCACAACCTGAGCTACAGGTACACAGTGCACCAGAAGCTCACAACCTGAGCTACAGGTGCACAGTGCACCAGCAGCTCACAACCTGAGCTACAGGTGCACAGTGCACCAGCAGCTCACAACCTGAGCTACAGGTACACAGTGCACCAGCAGCTCACAACCTGAGCTACAGGTGCACAGTGCACCAGCAGCTCACAACCTGAGCTACAGGTGCACAGTGCACCAGCAGCTCACAGCCTGAGCTACAGGTGCACAGTGCACCAGCAGCTCACAACATAAGCTGCTGGTGTATAGTGCACACAGTACCATCACTCGCTCATTCAAATTTCAGAGGCTGAAGATCCGGCTGGTCTGTGAAAAATTTAAATGTATACACATTAGTGTAAATGCTTCACTACACGTACATGTACACGTTATATCACGTGTAAATCCTGTGTAAACGTTGCACAAGTTACTTCACGTTACCCATTACATACACGGAAACACGTTACGTCACATGTACACATGTTACATTACATACACGTGTGCACAGTTACATGTATGCACACACGTTAAAGTTTATACACGTGTACACAAGATACATCAGGCATGCACAAATTAAAGTACAAACACGTTTATACAAGTCACATATGTACACGTTATATCTTTCTTGCACACAAGTTACTGCACACACACACACACACACACACACACACACACACACACACACACACACACACACACACACACACACACACACACACACGACATGACGGAAGGAATAGACTCTGAGGTGTCCCTGTTTGCAGATGACGTGAAGTTGATGAGAAGAATTCACTCGATCGAAGACCAGGCAGAACTACAAAGGGATCTGGACAGGCTGCAGACCTGGTCCAGCAATTGGCTCCTGGAGTTCAATCCCACCAAGTGCAAAGTCATGAAGATTGGGGAAGGGCAAAGAAGACCGCAGACGGAGTACAGTCTAGGGGGCCAGAGACTACAAACCTCACTCAAGGAAAAGATCTTGGGGTGAATATAACACCAGGCACATCTCCTGAAGCGCACATCAATCAAATAACTGCTGCAGCATATGGGTGCCTAGCAAACCTCAGAACAGCATTCCGACATCTTAATAAGGAATCGTTCAGGACCCTGTACACCGTGTACGTTAGGCCCATATTGGAGTATGCGGCACCAGTTTGGAACCCACGCCTAGCCAAGCACGTAAAGAAACTAGAGAAAGTGCAAAGGTTTGCAACAAGAGTAGTCCCAGAGCTAAGAGGTATGTCCTACGAGGAGAGGTTAAGGGAAATCAACCTGACGACACTGGAGGACAGGAGAGATAGGGGGGACATGATAACGACATACAAAATACTGAGAGGAATTGACAAGGTGGACAAAGACAGGATGTTCCAGAGATTGGACACAGTAACAAGGGGACACAGTTGGAAGTTGAAGACACAGATGAATCACAGGGATGTTAGGAAGTATTTCTTCAGCCACAGAGTAGTCAGTAAGTGGAATAGTTTGGGAAGCAGAGGTATGATAAAGCTCACGGTTCAGAGAGAGTGACCTAGTAGCGATCAGTGAAGAGGCGGGGCCAGGAGCTCGGACTCGACCCCCGCAACCTCAACTAGGTGAGTACACACACAAACACACACACACACACACACTCACACACATACACACACACACATACACACACAAACACACACATACACATACACACAACAGGCCTAGTGTCTAATCGACATGTGCCTAGGACCAAATGGTAACTAACTAACTAACATACAATGAGATTGCCTGGGAAAACCTAGAACCACATGAGGGACCAGAAACGTGAAAGACTAAGACGATGGAGGCATTACTGGAAAACCTCATGCATCAACACGTTAGGGACACCACCAGAGAGAGAGGAGAGGATGAACCAGGAAGACTGGACCTCATATTCACCCTAATCAGTTCAGACATGAGGACATCACATATAATAGGCCCCTCAGAGCTAGTGGTCACGTGGTCCTGAGCTTCGAATACATAGAGTTACAAGTTGGACAGGAAAAGTCAAACTACAAAACATGGGACAACACAGGTATAAGAAATATCCTGCATGAGGTTCATTGGGAATGAGAACTGGTGGAAAAGTCAGTAAACGAAATGATGGACTATGTGAGAGCAAATTGCAAGGATGCAGATTAAAGGTTCGTACCCAAGGGCGACAGAAACAATGAGAAGACCAGAACGAGCCCTTCGTTCACTCAAAGGGGTAGAGACGCCAAAACCAAGTGTGCCAGAGAATGGAAGAAGTATAGAAGGCAAAGGACCCAGGAGAATAAAGAGAGCAGTCGTAGAGCCAGAAATGAATATGCACAAATAAGAAGGGAGGTCCAACAATAATACAAAAATGACATAGGAGCAAAAGCCAAATGTGACCCGAAGCTGTTGCAGTCACATCAGGAGGAAAACAAAGTCAAGGACCACGTAATCAG
>NC_091314.1:44214557-44219557 GCF_038502225.1 Cherax quadricarinatus
TCTGCTGCTGCTGCTGCTGCTGCTGCTACACTGAAGTGTGCCACTGTATACAGCAGGTGCCAGGCTGTACAATAATTACCATCATACAGGATAATCACTGCTGACTGACCGTTATAAGAGCTGATAAGTCATCTGTAACAAGGCTGTACAACACCTTGTTGATGTAGTCATGGTTACTTGTTAGTGGAGTTTGAAGCCTATCGACTACACGTGGGTCATTAAGGTTGCACGTGACCTGTTCACAACCACAGAAGAATAAATACTCGCTAAGATAACGATTAAACTCGTTATGTATATACTGAGAGAAATACTTCTCTCAGTATAATATATATATATATATATATATATATATATATATATATATATATATATATATATATATATATATATATATATATATATATATATATATATATATATATATATATATATGCAAAACAACCACTCTGAAAGAATAGAGAAATTCCAAGCGCTTTCGTGACTACTCACATTATCAAGGAACTATGAAAGTGAAGCATCCAATGGCAATATAAACACAAATGCAGTATAATGTGATCCTTTATTGACTACGTTTCGCCCACACAGTGGGCTTTTTCAAGTCACAAACAGAACTGTTTGTGACTTGAAAAAGCCCACTGTGTGGGCGAAACGTAGTCAATAAAGGATCACATTATACTGCATTTGTGTTTATATTGCCATTGTGTCGGTATTTTATACCATTTATTTCCATCGTGAAGCATCCAAGGAAGCTATATAAGGGGTCGGCCAGCACCTCACTATCAGATCCCACAACGGTTAAACACGTGACGCGCGGCGAGCCAACTTGGATAGGTCCTTTGCAAAACTCACCCCCAAGCTATTTATTTGTCCAGTGTATTATTAAATTCTACCCAAATTCTATTAATTATAAATGGATCTAATTTATATAAACCAAAGGAAATATTCATATTATTGTCAAAACTGCTTTTTATGAAACAAGATTCAATTATATTCCTGTCGACCATGGACTT
The DNA here is from genome assembly GCF_038502225.1 of Cherax quadricarinatus. Taxonomy (NCBI): domain Eukaryota; kingdom Metazoa; phylum Arthropoda; class Malacostraca; order Decapoda; family Parastacidae; genus Cherax; species Cherax quadricarinatus. Next base: position 44,215,568 of record NC_091314.1, read on the forward strand.
GCTTGATACTACTTTCTCAACTTTTTGAAAATCAATTGGATGGTTAAAATCTCTTACATGAATAAATAGAGCATTGGAATCTTGTCCAGTTCTAATGCTATATTTATGTTGTTTTAATCTTAGTTCGAGATTTTTACCAGTTTGACCGTAATAAACTTTATCGCAAATTTTACGAGGAATCTTATAGACACATCCATCAGCATTTTGGGGGGAATTCTTTATCAAAAGTTTTTTTTACTGTATCAAGATTTTTGAATACAACTTTAATATTAAAAGTCTTAAGAAGAGAAGGCATATCAACCAAGTTTTCATGGTAAGGGAGAACCAACATATTTTTAGTTGAATAATTTCTCTATTCTTTCAGAGTGGTTGTTTTGCATATTTTGAAATCACCTGTTTACTGTGATCTTATTGCATATATATATATATATATATATATATATATATATATATATATATATATATATATATATATATATATATATATATATATATATATATATTTGGAACCAAAATTTGGTAAAATATATAAAATTCAAAATACACATCAACAGTTATTGTCTTATTTTAAATAATAATAATAATGATAATAGTGCTACTAATAGTAATGTCAATAATAATAATAACAGTAATAATAATAACAATAATAATAATAATATAGTTCGTATGTCGGTTTGCGCGTGACCAACTTTAACAGATTGATTAATCTGGCCCTGATCCACCGCCAGGCCTGGTCACAGACCGGGCCGCGGGGGCGTTGACCCCCGAAACCACCAGGTATACTCCAGGTAATAAAAATAATAATAATGAAAATAATAACTGCAACAACAACAGCAAAAACAAGAACAACAATAATAATAATTTTAACAACAATAATAATATCAATAATAATAATAATAATAATAATAATAATAATAATAATAATAATAATAATAATAACAACAACAACAACACGAGGGTACAAGTTCAGTGACGTCAGAGGTGGAGATGGTTGCCTTAGCACGATAATTACCTTATATCGTTGCATATATCTCAATTAGCCTTATTTATAGCCGCATTGCCTCATTCTTGCTTCTAATTCAATGATATTCTGAGTTACAGAAGCAGCTTGCAAAATAATTAACGGAGCTGAAGCTGAATGAGCAAATAAGTTTTGCAAGCTAATGGAAAGTCTGGTGGCTGGCGTTGTGTGGCAACAATGTGGGCGTGTCCCAGAGTTTGTTTACCTCCGGATTTGGCGGGAACATCAGCCATGCTGAGTTACTTCATTTACCTCAGCCATGCTGACTATACCATGTATTGTTTGTAATCTTGATAAAGATGGAGAGCGAAATGCCACTGCACATTACCCCTTTTACTTTACATACCTCAGATATGCTGCCTTACCTCACTTACCTCAGATATGCTGCCTTAACTCACCTCAGATATGCTGCCTTACCTCACTTACCTTAGATATGCTGCCTTACCTCACTTACCTCAGACATGCTCATTACCTCACTTAACATCATCCTCAACTACATCCACATAAACACAAAACGAAGAAACAGAACAGCCTTGGTTGCAAAAGACGTGGAAAAAGCTGTTGACACTGGCACGAAGGGCTCAAATACAAACTCTGCACTAACTTTAACCTGCCTCTCACTACTCGTAAACTCCTCTGAAACTTCCTAGTCGGCCGCATCATGAGAATCAAGTTTCATGGCCGTTACTCAGATTACTTCACACTAAATGCTGGAGTACCCCAGGGATCTGTCCTCTCCCCTACCCTCTACATTTTATACACTAACGACATTCCAACACCTATATACCACAACTCCATCACACTAGCCTATGCAGACGACATTACACAACTCACCACTCGCGCCAATATAGATACACTCACACACAAAACACAAAATGAAGTCGACAGGATAGCCTTCTGGGAACAAAAATGGAGGATCAAATCCAATGCAGCTAAATCCAGCATTACATATTTTAACTATAGGAAACGTGACCCTCCATTACCTATCGAGCTCAGAACAGCTGACACCCGCACTTACATCCCCATCACACAATCTGTCACTGTCCTTGGCGTTAATCTTAACTACCTTCTTCGCCTACACGGGCACATTCACTCAAGGCATGCAATAGCTAGTAAGGCCCTTGCGGGCCTCTACAAGCTGCAACATGCCTCCCAACGCACCAAACTACACCTCTGCAAATCCCTAATACGTCCTTTGATAACATACTCTCCTCTAGCCCTCTCTCTTGCATCTAAAACAAACTTTCTTAAACTGCAGCGTGTCCAGAACAAGGCGTTGCGTTGGGTGCTTGATGTCAGATGGGAGGACTTCGCCACAAGCGAGTCTCTCCATGCCCAGTTAGACATCCCTGCGCTGAATCTGTACTGGAAGACGCTCAGTGACAGACAGATAGACAAACTTGAGACACGACATGACTACTGGACCTCTTTCCTTGACGAAGACATTCGCAGTCACACAAACCAACGCAACCTTTTCTACTCCTTGTATGATCCTGCTCCCAACCCTATCTACAAATAACCTTTGGATTCTTTGAAAGGTACCTCTAACCCAAGTTTGCATTAGCTGCTGGGTTAAGCCCTGGCTCAATTTGCACTCCTCTCTAGCACTAATCTTCACTTGTCCCGTCCTTCCCGCTCACCCCACCGGAGTCCCAACAGAAGAGCCTACTATGTCTGTTCTCAAGTCTGTCCCACGATCGCCTTAGCTGCTGGGTTAAAGGAATGTAAAGAGGAACTTAGCAAACCCTTAGCTAATCTTTTCAACATATCACTACAAACTGGCAAAGTACCAGACTAGTGAAAAATGGCAACTGTAATACCTATTTACAAGACAGGTGACAGGTTCTTAGCTTCGAACCATAGACCAATAAGCCTTACCTCCTAAGTAGAAAAAATTATGGAATCAATAATTGCGAGGCAAATCGTAGCCATCTTGAAAGGTATAAATTGATTACTGAATCTCAGCACGGTCTTACAAAGGGGCGTTCCTGTCTTACGAATTTACTAAATTTTTTTCACTAAGGTATTTGAGGAGGTAGATCATGGTAATGAATATGATATTGTGTATATGGACTTCAATAAGGCTTTCGATAGAGTTCCACGGAATAGGAGGAGAAATTTTTCGTGGGTAGAGGCATGGCTGACAAATAGGCAGCAGAGAATTTACATAAATGGGGAGAAAACAGAATGGGAGCACCTCACAAGCGGTGTTCCTCAGGGATCAGTGTTGGGCCCCTTGTTGTTCACAATTTACATAAACGACATAGATGAGGGAATAAATAGTGACATATGCAGATTTGCTGATGAAGCCAAAATAGGCCGTCCAATTCATTCTAATGAGGACATTAGAGCACTCCAGGATGATTTGAATAGACTGATGCAGTCAAACCATACCACGGGCGGGGATAGAACCCGCGATCAGAGAGTCTCACAACTCCAGACCGTCGCGTTAGCCACTGGACCAGCTAGCCACAATAAGATTAGTCCAACTAGGTATATTTTTACACCATAGGAAGGTTAGCATAGTCACCACTGTGACCACAAATGCAAGTTTTTACAGACGAATCTCCAGCTAGCATGGCCGTGACGAACTCAAGTCTGATTGCGGGTTCTATCCCCACCCGTGGTATGGTTTGTTTGCAATCGTGTCATTACGATTTCGTGAGACTGATGCAATGGTCGGAGAAGTGGCAGATGCAGTTTAATATTGACAAATGCAAAGTTCTAAATGTTGGACAGGAAAATAACCATGCCACATATAAACTAAATAATGTAGATCTTAATACTACTGATTGCGAAAAGGATTTAGGAGTTCTAGTTAGCAGTAATCTAAAACCAAGACAACAGTGCATTAGTGTTCGCAATAAAGCTAACAGAATTCTTGGCTTCATATCTAGAAGTATAAATACTAGAAGTCCTCAGGTTGTTCTTCGACTCTATATATCCTTGGTTAGGCCTCATTTAGACTA
>NC_091314.1:44222057-44274557 GCF_038502225.1 Cherax quadricarinatus
GGCTGAAGCGTAGGTAGTGTTATTGGTTTCTCTTTGTACGGAACTAAGAGAACTACAGAGAAATAAGAGGTAATGCGACTGTCAGTTGAAGAAAGAAAAAGAGATGGATCGTCAAATCTCATTTTTCAGATTCTCTCCCACAAATTACTGTGGAGACACAAACACATCTCTCATGTGAGGTAAACAATGATGGAGGGTACCCAGGGCAGGGTACCCAAGGCAGACAGAGACCAGGTGGGTATAAGAGTAGTGTAATGGAGGGTACCCAGGACAGGCAGGGATCAGATGGGTATCACATTAGTGTGCTGGAGGGTACCCAATGAACGGTACCCAGGGCAGGCAAGGACCAGGTGGGTATCACATTAGTGTGATGGAAGGTACCCAGGACAGGCAGGGAGCAGATGGGTATCACATTAGTGTGCTGGAGGGTACCCAAAGCACGGTACCCAAGGCAGGCAGGGACCAGGTGAGTATCACAGTAGTGTGCTGAAGAGTACCCAGGGCAGCCAAGGATCAGGTGGGTATCATAATGCGATATATTGGGCAGGTTATTGGTAAGCTTCGCGACAAAACTGATTAAATGGAAAACGCCTCCCCCCCCACCCACACACCCCAACATGTCAGTAAAAATGGTTGTGAGCGTGTTAGATAAGAGTGAGTGGAGGCAAGTTTTTATGCCTTTCCGTGCTGTTGGAGTGTAAGTAAGATAACATTTATGAAGGGATTTAGGAGAACCGGTTAGCTGGAGGTGTGAGGTACAGTGCCTGCACTCTGAAGGACCGGTGGTGGGGGGGGATGTTATAGTTCGGAGAGCCATCTGAATTATGATGTCAGTGTGCTTCTAGCTGGAGAGTGGTTCAGTGAGTGATGGTGAAAGTACTTCCTCATTTTTGGGTCACCTTGCCTGTGTGGGAGACGGCCGCTGCATTATAAAAAAAAACAATATTAGTAAATATTTTTTTATTTTTTTATTTTATAGATTTTTATAGGAAGGATTAACAGAAAATATGATGTATATAACCACTTTTAAACAGTTCAGTGGAATTCTTGACTGTTGATCAATATGGTCGGTAAATTTGTCGTAAAAATTCTGACTTTCTCTGAAAATTCTGAATAATTACATTTTTGCAGAAAAAATTAATTTATTACAAAGCATAGAGAAGCGCTGTGCGTCAGGTTGTGTCATGAAACAGTATTAACGTCGCCTGACGCGGGTCTTAGGCATACCAAGACCCGCCCTTGGAGTTTTTGGTCATATGACCAAGACCTTCCTCTAGCTTCCCGGTCCACCAGTTTAACAAGTTAAAGGTAACAGCTGCAGCTGTCTGAGAGGGACAGACGCTCTGTGAAAGCTGTGCTGTTCTTGCCTAAATTTCTGACTCAATTACTTCTACTCACCGATGACAGCAAAAATTATTGAAGGGAAATTCTAACAGTCGAATGTTCTCCACAACATAAATGGATTTTGATCCCATTTACATGGATCCCATTTACATGGATTAATATATCTGAAACTACTAGTTTTCACTTAAGGTCTGACATATAACATAACTTGCTAGAAGAAAACGATGCTGAAAACTGGTCTGGTGATGCTGACAAGTTGTAGAAAAATACACTTATGTACAGATCAAGACATTTATGAGAGGAAACGTTTCGCCACAAGTGGCTTCTGATGGCACTGCAGCTCTATTGTCAAAACCAGAGATATATACTAAAATGGCACTTAACAACACTTAAGTGTTGCGCAGTGTTGTCAGAAGCCACTGGTGGCTGCTGACGATACTGCAATTCCAGTGTTAATTTCCAGAGATCCATATTAAAGCAAGTGTTTCTGTCTTGCAAGTTGCTGTTACACTGCGTATAAATTCACTGAAACAAAACTAACAGACTTGTGAGAGGCTTCATACAATGAATAACACTTTCACTAAAGAAAGATTTTCTTTGGAGGGGAAAAATATTTATAGGATAAACACTGATGCTTTCCTGGTACTTGTGATGAAAACAGTGATGTTTATCTTGCTTGTGGTGAACACTCGCCTCTGCTCCCAACAGTGTTGATATCTGTCAGCCTCAGCTGGGAGACTTCAGTAGTGTCAGCCGGTGTTGGACAATGCTGATATCATCAGTTTTAGTTTATCAGTGGCCAGGTTTGTAGTCGGGTGTAGAATTATACTTGTGGATGTTGTGGTGGGGAGGGAAGTATTGTGGTAGTACTGGTAGTCTCCTGGTTGTGGTGAGGGTGTCGAGGCTTGCCACCTGTGGGAGAATTTGGGAAATGAGTATCAGAAAGACATAATATAATAAAAAGGCCACTGTTGGTCTAGGTTACTCAACTAGTTGCTGACAGCTCAAAACCCCTGCAGCCTCCACCAGGGGTCTCCTCCGATCGGCTGTATTGGTTCCCACTGGGCTGGAAAAAGAATGATTATAACCAGGGTTAATACTCGCCCTGAAGACCTGTATTAACAGTTATAACAGATATGTCATCTGGAAAGAAGTGGGCCAGTCTCACCTGGGTGTGGGAGATCGCCAATGTTTCACGACATCAGTGGTTAGCCCTATTCACCTAACATCTACTCTAGGCATTGCAGTGATAATAGACGGATGTCGGGTAGAATAGTGACTTATTTGCCTCGTTGTAACGGGAGCCTTCGACAATATCGATGGCTTGACTGAAGAGTGACATCCGATGTTTTCACTTCTGTCGTTTACTTGGCACATTGAACGCCGTCTGACAACTATCACTTGTCCACAAGTTCGACTTGTGAACTATATCTGTGGATGATGTCCACAAGTGGGGAAAAAGTTCTCCCTACGTCGTTAGTATACAAATGAGTGACACGAGAATAATTATTCACAGCTGTGAGTGTCTGGCGCTCAGGCTTCTAGGAGAACATAGGAGAGTTATATATCTGTTATCTCTTCCACAGTTCTTCCTGGAGATTGTCAGTGCATGACTCGAGTTTCTACGACGCACACGAATATGGCCACCAATTTTTTTTCTACAATTCAGCATGGCGTGGCCCGGCCGGCGACACCCGATCTGGGGAGCAATGAAGAAATACAAATTTTAGAGATGCAAGCTGCACTTTTCAGGCATTTCTGTGCAAAATTTCACAGCATTTCATGCCCATTTACCCCGCAGCATCGCTATCGACTTTTCGTCAAATTACGCACCATTGAAAGCAATTAATTATAAATTATTGGTTGTGAGGATAATAATTAAGTGTACATGGTTTATATAATTTTTGGTTGTGAAGATTGTATAATCAAATGTACATGAGTTATATCAATCATAAACTATTTAATTTTAAACTATTATAAGTTAAGTCTTTCTTGGTGAGGAACTTGGGCAAAACTTTCCTTGCAAATATTCTTTGCCTGATATATCCATCTCTTGCCTTGTGTCCAGTTACTTCAGTACAAGCTTCAGTCATCAATTTTATCCCTCTCTCAACAGCTTGAGTGTTGCTTGGCCACTTGGGCACCTCAAGTGGAGTCTCAAAAATTTTCAGAACCTGTTGATCTGATAGAGAAGCAATGAAACTGGAGGCTCAGTTCTGAGTTCTGATAGTTCTTTGCTTGCCATTTTATTTGGGAATCACTACTTTTTTTGAGTCGACAATGGGAGCCACATTACCATTCTCTTCATCTTCACTTCATTACCTGGAAGACGTTCTTTGCACCGTGTGGGGCATAAGGTGCAGCTTGATGTGGAACCACATTGGAGCACTGAACTTTAAAATAATAATGACGACTCTTTTCAGCTCCTGACTGGGTCTTGATGTTGCCACATACAACCTAAGGATCCCACTCCATAAAGTATTTATTACACCTTGACACACATGGTGGACCTGGTTCAAGAGCAGCAAAGTCGTCATCAACCACACCTGTGATCTCTCCTTTGCAACTCCTATACAAGTATTTCTGGTCCCAGGACAGATCCTCTGCCACCTTGTCATTCAGAGCAGGGAAATCAGTGAAACTGACTGGCTGGAAAGCAACAACTGGCAGCTCAAACAGAGGATCCTTGATTTGCTTGCCAATGGGGCTGACCGTCATGGTGGTAGAAAATAGCCCAGAATGGCAGCTCATTTCCATGAAGTTAACAGATGAAATAATGGACCAGATGACCAAGCAACATTTCAAGATGATGAATGGCTCCATTGTCAGCTCCGACATTTACGTTGGTTCTGTCACAACCAACACATACAACAGGCTGCCGAGTTAGGTTCTGTGCCACCAGAAATGTATAGATAGTCTTGGCAATCTCCTTTCCATGGCCTGACTTGGGAGTCACATGAGTGAGATATTCAGAGCCGGGATTCACCATGATGATGTAATGATCTTTCACCATTATCTTTGGACTCCATTTCTTGGTCTTCTCATTCTTTGTCATTATATGAGTGGAGGTCTTCTTACCATCAAAATACAGTGATGTGATATTTTCCAAGTTTACTAGCTCATTTTCTTGCCTCTCCATTTGATTTTTGTGTCTGGCATCTCGTAACTTCTGTGATCCAATAACTTGACTTTTTGTCATCCTTGGTGATAATGCCATAGTCCATTAAGGTGGCAGTAGCAATGGCAGTTTCAGCATAATCACTGATAAAGTTAATGTTTATAAATACTGCAGAGTACATAGATACAGTACATAAAACATTGCACTGCACTACTCAGTAATACAAGCATATTCAAAAATTTTCATTGCAAATGCTGTAGGCTAAAACTCTACCAATCAAGTTCATATTTGGCAGTGAATCTAAGATGTATATAAGGAACAGTGCCTGAAGAGTTCAACTTTAACCAAAATTTCAATGCTCCCTAACCTGGTCACTTTGTCACATCTTCACATCTTCAAGCTGCAGTCTGGCTTCCAGCACCTCTATTTACAGGAGGATTTCTGCTGACATAACGTCTACATTTGTTAGGTGCCAACTTTGGTAACTCAGTATAACCAAGAAGAAAGGATTCCTCGAGTCTAAGGCACAGATGATTTAGTATAATGTCACTAGCTATATTATCAGGTTCACGACATATTATCTCATTTTTTTCCTGATCTGAGAAAAGAGCAGGTTCTTCAAACACCTGGGTGTAGTAAGATACAGACACTCCCATAAGGAAAGAAGAGTTCTGATGTGCACATGTGAATATCGTGTGACCAATCCCGTTAGAGATTGTCTGATTCTGCAGAGTAAGGAACAGATGTTAAGATATATAGACGTATGGGTATACTTTAATTAAGCTATGTTGCATCTATGTTTCATCTCTGCTAGTGCAATAATGAAGAGGTCGTTACCCCTCTAGCCGACATCATCATCTCCAGTGTGGAAATGTAGAGAGGGTTTGGCTCCCTTGAGAGGGATCGCTGCCCCCTGAGGACAAAATTCCTCCATAGCTCCTGCCCTGTCTCATAACTGGCTATGACCAGGTTTGCTAATTTCTCGTCTCTTGTGTATATGGTGTCTACCTCCATCACTTATTGCTTAAGTTGTACATGGTGTCCACCTTCATCACTTAATTCGGTGTCCCCAAAGAGGGAGACAAGATCAGTAAATGGTTCCTTGAATTCTCTTTTTTTCTTCCTCCAGCTTTTCATTTTTATTTTGATTATAACACAAGAAAACCCTCATTCGCCCGGCTTCAAATTCTCAACGCAGAATAGACCAAGTTTTATGGAACATTTGTCATATGCAGGCGCCTAGAACCCGAGTTATTTAACCCATTCCCAGCTTTCGCTTCAAACACGGAGGGCCCGTGTTCGATTCCCGGCGGGGTAGAAACATTTCTACGTGTTTCTTTACACATGTTGTCCTGTTCACCTAACAGCAAGTAGGTACCTGGGTGGTAGTCGACTGGTGTGGGTCGCATCCTGGGGGACAAGATTGAGGACCACAATGGAAATAAGTTAGACAGTCCTCGATAACGCACTGACTCTCATGGGTTATCCTGGCTGGCTAACCCTCCGGGGTTAAAAATCTGAACGAAATCTTATCTTATCTAACTTGGCGAAGCCTCTACTCAGTACCTGCCAACGTTCAGACAAAGGCGCCGACTAACTTGACAGGTGTGTAGCTGCACATCTGTCAATTTTATGTGCAACATAAACTATATGTTTGTATGGTTTGTTTGCAATCGTGTCATTACGGTTTCGTGAGTCTTATGTGCAACATGATCTTAAACTTTTATTATCTTAAAATCACGTTAAATATATTTTTTGTCTAAGTCTTCTGAAAGACGGTATTGTTTAATGGGTGGTGCGTCTTATGGAGAGGATAATACCCAGGGTGTGTACGGCAGATTTGGTCAGTATACTAAAATAGTTAAAGAAAGTTCAAATTGGTGGGATTCCTGTGAGAGCTGGAGAATGCCTCGTCTGATCGACTTCAAATTCTCGTCCAGAAAGCAAACTTTGTTTGGTTACCGCCTTACACAAGTCCCAGTTTGCTAATTTTATTAAATAGTAATATTGATTTCCCATCAGTAAGTGAAGAATATCTCGCAGGATCACCTTTACAATATTAACATTAATACATTGAACAAACCATACCCCCGGCCGGGATTGAACCCGCGGTCATAGAGTATCAAAACTCCAGCCCGTCGCGTTAGCCACTAGACCAGCTAGCCACAATAAGATTCATCCAACTAGGTATATTTCTACACCCTAGGAAGGTTAGCACAGGCACCTCTGTGTGTAGGGTGTAGAAATATACCTAGTTGGATGAATCTTATTGTGGCTAGCTGGTCTAGTGGCTAACGCGACGGGCTGGAGTTTTGAGACTCTATGACCGCGGGTTCAATCCCGGCCGGGGGTATGGTTTATTTGCAATCGTGTCATTACGATTTCTTAACTCAATACATTGAACAAGAAGAATAATATTCTGACATCGTTTAAAAAACTACAAATCGTTGGATTAAGATCAGTTACTAAACAATACTTTTTCCGATAGGCTTCAAATTTTGACTTGTGGTGAGCTGTGTAAATTTTAATTTGCAAAATTTATTAAATATCAGAGTTTCCATGTGATAACTTGAGAATGGTTCTTCTGGTCGGCTTCAAACTCCACGTGCTGGTCTATCTGTCAGTTTTATATAAAAAAATATATCAGACGGAGTCCTTTAACAGGAAAATAATAAAAATATTTTTTTTCTAGTATTAAAGATAATTTTAAGTGACATAGAATTATTAAAATTAAACTTATAAATGTTCAAAACTTGTTCTTGTTCTTGTCTAACTTGTTCTTGTTCTTCTCTAACTTGTTCTTGTTCTTCTCTAACTTGTTCTTGTTCTTCTCTAACTTGTTCTTGTTCTTGTCTAACTTGTTCTTGTTCTTCTCTAACTTGTTCTTGTTCTTCTCTAACTTGTTCTTGTTCTTCTCTAACTTGTTCTTGTTCTTGTCTAACTTGTTCTTGTTCTTCTCTAACTTGTTCTTGTTCTTCTCTAACTTGTTCTTGTTCTTCTCTAACTTGTTCTTGTTCTTCTCTAACTTGTTCTTGTTCTTCTCTAACTTGTTCTTGTTCTTCTCTAACTTGTTCTTGTTCTTCTCTAACTTGTTCTTGTTCTTCTCTAACTTGTTCTTGTTCTTCTCTAACTTGTTCTTGTTCTTCTCTAACTTGTTCTTGTTCTTCTCTAACTTGTTCTTGTTCTTCTCTAACTTGTTCTTGTTCTTCTCTAACTTGTTCTTGTTCTTCTCTAACCTGTTCTTGCTCTTCTCTAACTTGTTCTTGTTCTTGTCTAACTTGTTCTTGTTCTTGTCTAACTTGTTCTTGTTCTTCTCTAACTTGTTCTTGTTCTTCTCTAACTTGTTCTTGTACTTCTGTAACTTGTTCTTGTACTTCTCTAACTTGTTCTTGTTCTTCTCTAACTTGTTCTTGTTCTTCTCTAACTTGTTCTTGTACTTCTGTAACTTGTTCTTGTTCTTCTCTAACTTGTTCTTGTTCTTCTCTAACTTGTTCTTGTTCTTCTATAACTTGTTCTTGTTCTTCTTTAACTTGTTCTTGTTCTTCTCTAACTTGTTCTTGTTCTTCTATAACTTGTTCTTGTTCTTCTGTAACTTGTTCTTGTTCTTCTCTAACTTGTTCTTGTTCTTCTATAACTTGTTCTTGTTCTTCTTTAACTTGTTCTTGTTCTTCTCTAACTTGTTCTTGTTCTTCTCTAACTTGTTCTTGTTCTTCTCTAACTTGTTCTTGTTCTTGTCTAACTTGTTCTTGTTCTTCTTTAACTTGTTCTTGTTCTTCTCTAACTTGTTCTTGTTCTTCTGTAACTTGTTCTTGTTCTTCTCTAACTTGTTCTTGTTCTTCTCTAACTTGTTCTTGTTCTTCTCTAACTTGTTCTTGTTCTTCTCTAACTTGTTCTTGTTCTTCTCTAACTTGTTCTTGTTCTTCTCTAACTTGTTCTTGTTCTTCTCTAACTTGTTCTTGTTCTTCTCTAACTTGTTCTTGTACTTCTGTAACTTGTTCTTGTTCTTCTCTAACTTGTTCTTGTTCTTCTCTAACCTGTTCTTGCTCTTCTCTAACTTGTTCTTGTTCTTGTCTAACTTGTTCTTGTTCTTGTCTAACTTGTTCTTGTTCTTCTTTAACTTGTTCTTGTTCTTCTCTAACTTGTTCTTGTTCTTCTGTAACTTGTTCTTGTTCTTCTCTAACTTGTTCTTGTACTTCTCTAACCTGTTCTTGCTCTTCTCTAACTTGTTCTTGTACTTCTCTAACCTGTTCTTGCTCTTCTCTAACTTGTTCTTGTACTTCTGTAACAATCAGCAAGTTGTTGCAACAATCAGCAAGTTGTTGCAACAATCAGCAAGTTATTGCAACAATCAGCCAGTTGTTACAACAGTCAGCCAGTTGTTGCAACAATCAGCAAGTTGTTGCAACAATCAGCAAGTTGTTGCAACAATCAGCCAGTTGTTGCAACAATCAGCCAGTTGTTGCAACAATCAGCAAGTTATTGCAACAATCAGCCAGTTGTTACAACAGTCAGCCAGTTGTTGCAACAATCAGCAAGTTGTTGCAACAATCAGCAAGTTGTTGCAACAATCAGCCAGTTGTTACAACAGTCAGCCAGTTGTTGCAACAATCAGCCAGTTGTTGCAACAATCAGCAAGTTGTTGCAACAATCAGCCAGTTGTTGCAACAATCAGCAAGTTGTTGCAACAATCAGCCAGTTGTTACAACAGCCAGCCAGTTGTTGCAACAATCAGCAAGTTGTTGCAACAATCAGCAAGTTGTTGCAACAATCAGCAAGTTGTTGCAACAATCAGCCAGTTGTTGCAACAATCAGCAAGTTATTGCAACAATCAGCCAGTTGTTACAACAGTCAGCCAGTTGTTGCAACAATCAGCAAGTTGTTGCAACAATCAGCCAGTTGTTGCAACAATCAGCCAGTTGTTACAACAGTCAGCCAGTTGTTGCAACAATCAGCCAGTTGTTGCAACAATCAGCAAGTTGTTGCAACAATCAGCCAGTTGTTGCAACAATCAGCAAGTTGTTGCAACAATCAGCCAGTTGTTACAACAGCCAGCCAGTTGTTGCAACAATCAGCAAGTTGTTTACCTGGAGTTTACCTGGAGAGAGTTCCGGGGGTCAACGCCCCTGCGGCCCGGTCTGAGACCAGGCCTCCTGGTGGATCAGAGCCTGATCAACCAGGCTGTTGCTGCTGGCTGCACGCAAATCAACATACGAGCCACAGCCCGGCTGATCCGGAACTGACTTTAGGTGCTTGTCCAGTGCCAGCTTGAAGACTGCCAGGGGTCTGTTGGTAATCCCCCTTATGTGTGCTGGGAGGCAGTTGAACAGTCTCGGGCCCCTGACACTTATTGTATGGTCTCTTAACGTGCTAGTGACACCCCTGCTTTTCATTGGGGGGATGGTGCATCGTCTGCCAAGTCTTTTGCTTTCGTAGTGAGTGATTTTCGTGTGCAAGTTCGGTACTAGTCCCTCTAGGATTTTCCAGGTGTATATAATCATGTATCTCTCCCTCCTGCGTTCCAGGGAATACAGGTTTAGGAACCTCAAGCGCTCCCAATAATTGAGGTGTTTTATCTCCGTTATGCGCGCCGTGAAAGTTCTCTGTACATTTTCTAGGTCGGCAATTTCACCTGCCTTGAAAGGTGCTGTTAGTGTGCAGCAATATTCCAGCCTAGATAGAACAAGTGACCTGAAGAGTGTCATCATGGGCTTGGCCTCCCTAGTTTTGAAGGTTCTCATTATCCATCCTGTCATTTTTCTAGCAGATGCGATTGATACAATGTTATGGTCCTTGAAGGTGAGATCCTCCGACATGATCACTCCCAGGTCTTTGACGTTGGTGTTTCGCTCTATTTTGTGGCCAGAATTTGTTTTGTACTCTGATGAAGATTTAATTTCCTCATGTTTACCATATCTGAGTAATTGAAATTTCTCATCGTTGAACTTCATATTGTTTTCTGCAGCCCACTGAAAGATTTGGTTGATGTCTGCCTGGAGCTTTGCAGTGTCTGCAATGGAAGACACTGTCATGCAGATTCGGGTGTCATCTGCAAAGGAAGACACGGTGCTGTGGCTGACATCCTTGTCTATGTCGGATATAAGGATGAGGAACAAGATGGGAGCGAGTACTGTGCCTTGTGGAACAGAGCTTTTCACCGTAGCTGCCTCGGACTTTACTCTGTTGACGACTACTCTCTGTGTTCTGTTAGTGAGGAAATTATAGATCCATCGACCGACTTTTCCTGTTATTCCTTTAGCACGCATTTTGTGCGCTATTACGCCATGGTCACACTTGTCGAAGGCTTTTGCAAAGTCTGTATATATTACATCTGCATTCTTTTTGTCTTCTAGTGCATTTAGGACCTTGTCGTAGTGGTCCAATAGTTGAGACAGACAGGAGCGACCTGTTCTAAACCCATGTTGCCCTGGGTTGTGTAACTGATGGGTTTCTAGATGGGTGGTGATCTTGCTTCTTAGGACCCTTTCAAAGATTTTTATGATATGGGATGTTAGTGCTATTGGTCTGTAGTTCTTTGCTGTTGCTTTACTGCCCCCTTTGTGGAGTGGGGCTATGTCTGTTGTTTTTAGTAACTGTGGGACGACCCCCGTGTCCATGCTCCCTCTCCATAGGATGGAAAAGGCTCGTGATAGGGGCTTCTTGCAGTTCTTGATGAACACAGAGTTCCATGAGTCTGGCCCTGGGGCAGAGTGCATGGGCATGTCATTTATCGCCTGTTCGAAGTCATTTGGCGTCAGGATAACATCAGATAGGCTTGTGTTAATCAAATTTTGTGGCTCTCTCATAAAAATTTCATTTTGATCTTCGACTCTCAGTCTGGTTAGCGGCTTGCTAAAAACTGAGTCATATTGGGACTTGAGTAGCTCACTCATTTCCTTGCTGTCATCTGTGTAGGACCCATCTTGTTTAAGTAGGGGCCCAATACTGGACGTTGTTCTCGATTTTGATTTGGCATAGGAGAAGAAATACTTTGGGTTTCTTTCGATTTCATTTATGGCTTTTAGTTCTTCCCGCGATTCCTGACTCCTAAAGGATTCTTTTAGCTTAAGTTCGATGCTTGCTATTTCTCTGACCAGTGTCTCCCTACGCATTTCAGATATATTGACCTCTTTTAGCCGCTCTGTTATTCTTTTCCGTCGCCTGTAAAGGGAGCGCCTGTCTCTTTCTGTTTTACATCTACTCCTCCTTTTTCTTAGAGGAATAAGCCTTGTGCATACATCGAGTGCCACCGAGTTAATCTGTTCTAGGCATAAGTTGGGGTCTGTGTTGCTTAGTATATCTTCCCAGCTTATATCGGTTAGGACTTGGTTTACTTGGTCCCACTTTATGTTTTTGTTATTGAAGTTGAATTTGGTGAATGCTCCCTCGTGACTAATCTCATTATGTCGGTCTGGGGCTCCGCGCATACATGACTGAATCTCAATTATGTTGTGATCTGAGTATATTGTTTTTGATATGGTGATATTTCTTATCAGATCATCATTGTTAGTGAAGATGAGGTCTAGTGTATTCTCCAGTCTAGTAGGCTCTATTATTTGCTGGTTTAAATTGAATTTTGTGCAGAGATTTAAAAGCTCGCGTGAGTGTGAGTTTTCATCAGAGCTGCCTCCTGGTGTTATTACTGCAACAATATTATTTGCTATATTCCTCCATTTTAGGTGCCTTAAGTTGAAATCCCCCAGGAGCAAGATGTTGGGTGCAGGAGCTGGAAGGTTTTCCAGACAGTGGTCAATTTTTAACAGCTGTTCCTGGAATTGCTGGGATGTTGCATCCGGAGGCTTGTAGACTGTCACAATGACTAGGTTTTGGTTCTCGACCTTTACTGCTAAAACTTCCACTACATCATTTGAGGCATTTAGCAGTTCTGTGCAAACAAGTGACTCTGCAATGTACAGGCCAACCCCCCCCTTTTGCCTGTTCACTCTGTCACATCTGTATAGGTTGTAACCTGGGATCCATATTTCGTTGTCCAAGTGATCCTTTATGTGGGTCTCAGTGAAAGCCGCGAACATTGCCTTTGCCTCTGCAAGCAGTCCACGGATGAAAGGTATTTTGTTGTTTGTTGCTGGCTTTAGACCCTGTATATTTGCAAAGAAGAATGTTATCGGACTGGTGGTATTGTTGGTACTGGGGGGGGGATTTTTTTTTCCGGCATTAGTATCTGTATCTGTTGGTTTGGAGTGGAGGCCATCGACTGTGGTTCCACTCCAGGCATGACTGGATTTGGTGTACGATTTCTGCCATTTCCTGCCATTTTTTTTTCCTTCCTGGCACTAAAAAACCTCTCCCTCTTGAGTGGCTGTGGCTACCCAGGTTTTCCCATGGCCTGGATGTTTTGTATCTTTTTGTCCCCTTTAGATGGTATGCCTGGCAATTTAAGTTATAGCACAGTCTTTCCTGTACTGAAGAGGTACACAGTTCAGGGTGAAAAAGCTTACAGGAAGGGAGTTTGCATTTTCCTGTTGTCATATGGGCATGGCATTTCCTAGGGTGGTCATAGTTGCACGTCCCATCTGTTTTTCCAGATTTCCCATGCCAGCAGATACCGAGTGCATAGTATGTGCACAGGCTTGGTTTCCGTTTGCCTTGGGTTTCTGTGACTGTATTCCCTGTTGGTGCATGTTTCCCTGTCTTACTTCTATCCTCCCTAGCACCAACAATGGAGCTCCCACCATTTGTTTTTGGTAATATATCCTCACTATTGCTAGTGGAGTCCTCTTGTTTGCTATTTCCTGCGGTATTTCTAGTTTGCAATATTGGTTTTATCTTATCTTTGACTACACTTGTTTCCCTACTATGGCTCCTGTCCCCTATGAGGTCATTTATATGTATTCCTTCCTGCGTATAATTCCCGACTACCTGGACAAAATCTCCAGCTTCACCATTACTGTCTCCCAGGACAGCATCTCCAGCTTCCCCATTACTGTCTCCCAGGACAGCATCTCCAGCTTCCCCATTACTGTCTCCCAGGACAGCATCTCCAGCTTCCCCATTACTGTCTCCCAGGACAGCATCTCCAGCTTCACCATTACTGTCTCCCAGGACAGCATCTCCAGCTTCCCCATTACTGTCTCCCAGGACAGCATCTCCAGCTTCACCATTACTGTCTCCCAGGACAGCACCTCCAGCTTCACCATTACTGTCTCCCAGGACAGCACCTCCAGCTTCACCATTACTGTCTCCCAGGACAGCACTATCAGCCCCCCATTTACTGACTACCAGGACATCATCTCCAGCCTTACAGTTTCTGACTACATGGCCAGTATCAAGGGCAGTACCATTCAGCCCGGACTTTTTATGTTCCCATCTGTTGTAGAAAGCTTCCAGGTTTTCTATGAAAGCAGCTTTGATGTTGACCTCTTTTAATACCCTTGTGATTTTAGTCCACAGATTTATCTCATTTGGGCATACCCAAAAACACTTCCCTGTTTTAATACTGCTTGTAGCTAGTTCTTGGATATCTGCACAAGGGGCGTGACACCAATTTCCACAGAAATGACAATTTATGCATGTGGAAGCCCGTTTGTTTGACTGACCACAGACTACACACAGCTTCATAATGATTTGAATGGTTGATTTACTGCAATTCTACTAGCAACCTCTTGAATATTCTATTAATAACCTGCTAGGTGGTGCACAACGAAACCGTTTGAAACCAGTCCAGGGTTCGGACCAGTCAAGGGTTCGGACCAGTCAAGGGTTCGGACCAGTCAAGGGTTCGGACCAGTCTATCTGATCTGATCAGTGGGTCACTTATTTTAACCATACTGGTCGGTGATTTGAGCTAACACATGAAGGATCTACTGGAAATTATCTACCCGAGTAATATGTGATTTGATTGATACAAAAGTATAACTTGCGTGTTGAAGAGCCGGTGACTGCTGGCACTCCTACAATGACGAACGGTCGAGCCTCCACCCTTGTTTATCAATCGCTGTATCTAGCTTCTCTATTTTTTTTTTTTTTTTTTTTTTTTTTCGTCTCCACCACAATAAATGCTATATTATCACTATAGTTGACTGGTGCAAATTTTGGAGGAAGGGCGCTTTTTCTGTAGTAATAATTGCTTCTCGTTGTGTATATTGCGACCGCTGGTAACTACAGGTTATATGAAATTCACAGTAACGTCTGGTATTTCAAGAAAAAGAAACTAATGAAAGTCACTCCACTCCACTAAGTACCATTATAATACTGGTTAGTTGCTACTACAACACTGTATTCTGCTATTCACTGGTATCACTAGATTATATGCGAGTACACTAGCAGGCCAGGAAGATTATTAAAAACAGCTGACCTGTGGTAAGTTTCTGGCGACTTCTGGCACCTTCCTCTATAGGCTTATCACTTCATTTACAAATTCACCTGTTTTCAAATAACACTTTAGCCTTTTTCATCAATATACTAGGGAGCCACTGTAGTATACACTATACACTATGTATACTCAATGCTTTCAGGGAGACTTTCTTTCCTCTGACACAAAGTTCAATTATTATTATTTTTCCACACGGGACAGGCCTATGATTCCCCTCTGGCAGTAAACTCTGCTAGGTAGTGCACACAATTCTCCTTTTTTGACTCAGTATATAATGTTTTCCGCCCAAGATTGGTCCCAGGCGCTAGAGGGATGTATCGTATAGGATTGATGACACAAATTAAAGTTCTAGCACGTAAGAGCGACCGTGAAAACACCAGAAAACCGGGAGCACAACGAGGCACGCTGACACATCATTACACTAACTGAAACCTTTGTTGCAACAATCAGCAAGTTGTTGCAACAATCAGCAAGTTGTTGCAACAATCAGCAAGTTGTTGCAACAATCAGCCAGTTGTTACAACAGTCAGCCAGTTGTTGCAACAATCAGCCAGTTGTTACAACAGTCAGCCAGTTGTTGCAACAATCAGCCAGTTGTTGCAACAATCAGCCAGTTGTTGCAACAACCAGCAAGTTGTTGCAACAATCAGCCAGTTGTTGCAACAATCAGCAAGTTGTTGCACCAATCAGCAAGTTGTTGCAACAATCAGCAAGTTGTTGCAACAATCAGCAAGTTGTTGCAACAATCAGCCAGTTGTTACAACAGTCAGCCAGTTGTTGCAACAATCAGCAAGTTGTTGCAACAATCAGCCAGTTGTTGCAACAATCAGCAAGTTGTTGCAACAATCAGCAAGTTGTTGCAACAATCAGCAAGTTGTTGCAACAATCAGCCAGTTGTTACAACAGTCAGCCAGTTGTTGCAACAATCAGCAAGTTGTTGCAACAATCAGCCAGTTGTTGCAACAATCAGCAAGTTGTTGCAACAATCAGCAAGTTGTTGCAACAATCAGCAAGTTGTTGCAACAATCAGCAAGTTGTTGCAACAATCAGCCAGTTGTTACAACAGTCAGCCAGTTGTTGCAACAATCAGCCAGTTGTTACAACAGTCAGCCAGTTGTTGCAACAATCAGCCAGTTGTTACAACAGTCAGCCAGTTGTTGCAACAATCAGCCAGTTGTTGCAACAGTCAGCAAGTTGTTGCAACAATCAGCAAGTTGTTGCAACAATCAGCAAGTTGTTGCAACAATCAGCAAGTTGTTGCAACAATCAGCCAGTTGTTGCAACAATCAGCCAGTTGCAACAATCAGCCAGTTGTTGCAACAATCAGCAAGTTGTTGCAACAATCAGCAAGTTGTTGCAACAATCAGCCAGTTGTTGCAACAATCAGCCAGTTGTTGCAACAATCAGCAAGTTGTTGCAACAATCAGCAAGTTGTTGCAACAATAAGCCAGTTGTTACAACAGTCAGCCAGTTGTTGCAACAATCAGCAAGTTGTTGCAACAATCAGCAAGTTGTTGCAACAATCAGCCAGTTGTTGCAACAATCAGCAAGTTGTTGCAACAATCAGCAAGTTGTTGCAACAATCAGCAAGTTGTTGCAACAATCAGCAAGTTGTTGCAACAATCAGCCAGTTGTTACAACAGTCAGCCAGTTGTTACAACAATCAGCCAGTTGTTACAACAGTCAGCCAGTTGTTGCAACAATCAGCCAGTTGTTACAACAGTCTGCCAGTTGTTGCAACAATCAGCCAGTTGTTGCAACAGTCAGCAAGTTGTTGCAACAATCAGCAAGTTGTTGCAACAATCAGCAAGTTGTTGCAACAATCAGCAAGTTGTTGCAACAGTCAGCCAGTTGTTGCAACAATCAGCCAGTTGCAACAATCAGCCAGTTGTTGCAACAATCAGCCAGTTGTTGCAACAATCAGCAAGTTGTTGCAACAATCAGCAAGTTGTTGCAACAATCAGCCAGTTGTTGCAACAATCAGCAAGTTGTTGCAACAATCAGCAAGTTGTTGCAACAATCAGCCAGTTGTTACAACAGTCAGCCAGTTGTTGCAACAATCAGCAAGTTGTTGCAACAATCAGCAAGTTGTTGCAACAATCAGCAAGTTGTTGCAACAATCAGCAAGTTGTTGCAACAATCAGCAAGTTGTTGCAACAATCAGCAAGTTGTTGCAACAATCAGCCAGTTGTTACAACAGTCAGCCAGTTGTTGCAACAATCAGCCAGTTGTTACAACAGTCAGCAAGTTGTTGCAACAATCAGCCAGTTGTTACAACAGTCAGCCAGTTGTTGCAACAACTTGCTGATTGTTGCAACAATCAGCAAGTTGTTGCAACAATCAGCAAGTTGTTGCAACAATCAGCAAGTTGTTGCAACAATCAGCAAGTTGTTGCAACAATCAGCCAGTTGTTGCAACAATCAGCAAGTTGTTGCAACAATCAGCAAGTTGTTGCAACAATCAGCAAGTTGTTGCAACAATCAGCAAGTTGTTGCAACAATCAGCCAGTTGTTGCAACAATCAGCCAGTTGTTGCAACAATCAGCAAGTTATTGCAACAATCAGCAAGTTGTTACAACAGTCAGCCAGTTGTTGCAACAATCAGCCAGTTGTTGCAACAATCAGCAAGTTGTTGCAACAATCAGCAAGTTGTTGCAACAATCAGCAAGTTGTTGCAACAATCAGCAAGTTGTTGCAACAATCAGCAAGTTGTTGCAACAATCAGCCAGTTGTTGCAACAATCAGCAAGTTGTTGCAACAATCAGCCAGTTGTTGCAACAATCAGCAAGTTGTTGCAGCAATCAGCCATTTGTTGCAACAATCAGCAAGTTGTTGCAACAATCAGCCAGTTGTTGCAACAATCAGCAAGTTGTTGCAACAATCAGCCAGTTGTTGCAACAATCAGCAAGTTGTTGCAACAATCAGCAAGTTGTTGCAACAATCAGCAAGTTGTTGCAACAATCAGCAAGTTGTTGCAACAATCAGCAAGTTGTTGCAACAATCAGCCAGTTGTTGCAACAATCAGCAAGTTGTTGCAACAATCAGCCAGTTGTTGCAACAATCAGCAAGTTGTTGCAACAATCAGCCAGTTGTTGCAACAATCAGCCAGTTGTTCCAACAATCAACCAGTTGTTGCAACAATCAGCAAGTTGTTGCAACAATCAGCAAGTTGTTACAACAATCAGCAAGTTGTTGCAACAATCAGCAAGTTGTTGCAACAATCAGCCAGTTGTTGCAACAATCAGCAAGTTGTTGCAACAATCAGCCAGTTGTTGCAAGAATCAGCCAGTTGTTACAACAGTCAGCCAGTTGTTGCAACAATCAGCCAGTTGTTGCAACAATCAGCCAGTTGTTGCAACAATCAGCAAGTTGTTGCAACAATCAGCCAGTTGTTGCAACAATCAGCCAGTTGTTGCAACAATCAGCCAGTTGTTGCAACAACTTGCTGATTGTTGCAACAATCAGCAAGTTGTACCAACAATCAGCAAGTTGTTGCAACAATCAGCAAGTTGTTGCAACAATCAGCAAGTTGTTGCAACAATCAGCAAGTTGTTGCAACAATCAGCCAGTTGTTGCAACAATCAGCCAGTTGTTGCAACAATCAGCAAGTTGTTGCAACAATCAGCAAGTTGTTACAACAATCAGCAAGTTGTTGCAACAATCAGCAAGTTGTTGCAACAATCAGCAAGTTGTTGCAACAATCAGCAAGTTGTTGCAACAATCAGCCAGTTGTTGCAACAATCAGCCAGTTGTTGCAACAATCAGCCAGTTGTTGCAACAATCAGCAAGTTGTTGCAACAATCAGCCAGTTGTTGCAACAATCAGCCAGTTGTTGCAACAATCAGCCAGTTGTTACAACAATCAGCCAGTTGTTGCAACAATCAGCCAGTTGTTGCAACAATCAGCAAGTTGTTGCAACAATCAGCAAGTTGTTGCAACAATCAGCCAGTTGTTGCAACAATCAACCAGTTGTTACAACAATCAGCAAGTTGTTGCAACAATCAGCAAGTTGTTGCAACAATCAGCAAGTTGTTGCAGCAATCAGCCAGTTGTTGCAACAATCAGCAAGTTATTGCAACAATCAGCCAGTTGTTGCAACAATCAGCAAGTTGTTGCAACAATCAGCAAGTTGTTGCAACAATCAGCAAGTTGTTGCAAAAATCAGCCAGTTGTTGCAACAATCAGCAAGTTGTTGCAACAATCAGCAAGTTGTTGCAACAATCAGCCAGTTGTTGCAACAATCAGCAAGTTGTTGCAACAATCAGCAAGTTGTTGCAACAATCAGCCAGTTGTTGCAACAATCAGCCAGTTGTTGCAACAATCAGCCAGTTGTTGCAACAATCAGCAAGTTGTTGCAACAATCAGCAAGTTGTTGCAACAATCAGCAAGTTGTTGCAACAATCAGCAAGTTGTTGCAACAATCAGCAAGTTGTTGCAACAATCAGCAAGTTGTTGCAACAATCAGCAAGTTGTTGCAACAATCAGCAAGTTGTTGCAACAATCAGCAAGTTGTTGCAACAATCAGCCAGTTGTTGCAACAATCAGCAAGTTGTTGCAACAATCAGCCAGTTGTTGCAACAATCAGCAAGTTATTGCAACAATCAGCAAGTGCAGGTGGCTGTCTCTCACCTATGTTATATACAATATTTACAATATTGTCCTCCACAACATAACTTTACGAAGTTTCTTTTGATCGGCCTCAATATTTCAAGACTGGTGTATCCAGCTTAGAAGAAGGTCGGTGTTGTTCAGGAAGACTGTTGGTGCCGTTATGTTGTTGTTAATCACGAAATGGTATAGTATCATTTTGTATTAAATAAGTGAAGTATGACTCCTCAAAGAAGGGAATCCTGTATCCTGATAATTGACTCTAGGAACTAGATTTATCCTACTCTTCCTTCAATCTGAATGCCTCTTATTCCACAGTCACTAAGTAACCTCTATGATTTAGCACTCTCCCCTTGATTAAAATATAACATATGTGAACGGCATTAATTTTGAACGGCTGATGTTATCGTATGTCTGGATGACAGTTATTGAATTTACGTTCTGTTGTTGGACTCTGCGATAACTGTTGAACGTATCGTCTGTTGGCTTCAAAGTTTTATTGTTGATGTGTGTTCCTGTGTTCCTGTGTTCCTGTGTTCCTGTGTTCCTGTGCTCCTGTGTTCCTCAAAGGAAACTTTGCCTTGATGGGTAAGTTTTATTGTGTCAAAATTATTAAACAAATTGATTTCCTTGAAATAGCTGAAGAACGTCTGAAGTGACCACAAGATTAGTGTTTAATGAAGACAGGTTTCAGTTGCTCCACTCTGGAAGAATTGAAGAAATAAAAACTGTAACGGAGTGCAAAATGAACTCTAATCATTCAATAGAGTGTAACTTCAGTATAAGAAACCTGGGAGTGACAATGTCAGAGGATCTCATATGCAAGGATCACAACAAAGTTATTATCGGAACAGCAAGGAAAATGATAAACTGCTTAACTGGAACAAGAGATGTCAAGACGATACCTGAAGAAGAGTATACCTGGAGAGGAGTATACCTGGAGAGGAGTATACCTGGAGAGGAGTATACCTGGAGAGGTTCCGAGGATCAACGCCCCCGCGGCCCGGTCTATGACCAGGCCTCCCGAGGATAACTATCTTCCAGTAACTTGTTCTCCAAAGGCTGGAATATTGCTGAACACTAACGGTGATGAGCCTAGTTTTAGGCCGGGCCGCGGGAACCCCTCCCCCCCGGATAGGCTCTTTTCAAGGCAGGAGAACCTTAACTGTTTGTATAAATTCATTCGACCATCTAAACTAATTGGAATGTTTGTTCCTCGACTCACACGTCATAATTTACACCTGGAAAAATCCCGGAGGCACTGGTCCAAGACCTACGCTGCCTCACAACACACGGGTCATGAGCTCCGCCTCAGAACACACGGGTGATAAGCCCCGCCTCACAACACACAGGTGATAAGCCCCACCTCACAACATCCTCAAAGGCTCAAAAAAAAAAAACTCTTTCCTGGAGAGTAGAAAGAGGCCGCTGTGAGTTTACATAGAGAAGAGTATGAGAGGAGCAGCGTGTGGAGGCTTGAAGACCCAGGAATGTATTATTCAGACAAGCTGTGTACCGCAGCTCTCCATTAGCGACCCAGCAACCTGACAAAGGGGAATTAAGCGGCTTGTGACAGCACTATGCAAGTGTAAGAATGTGCTGCTTATACTGTGAGACGCCAGCCAGGCCAGCCCAGCAGACAAGACCAGGCCAGCCCAGCAGACAAGACCAGGCCAGCAGACACCACCAGCCAGCAGACACCACCAAGCCAGCAGACACCACCAGCCCAGCAGACACCACCAGGCCAGTCCAGCAGACACCACCAGCCCAGCAGACACCACCAGCCCAGCAGACACCACCAGGCCAACCCAGCACACACCACCAGCCCAGCAGACACCACCAGCCCAGCAGACATCACCAGCCCAGCAAACACCACCAGCCCAGCAGACACCACCAGCCAGCAGACACCAGCAGCCCAGCAGACACCACCAGCCCAGTAGACACCACCAGCCCAGCAGACACCACCAGCCCAGCAGACACCACCAGCCCAGCAGACACCACCAGCCAGCAGACACCACCAGCCCAGCAGACATCACCAGCCCAGCAGACACCACCAGCCAGCAGACACCATCAGCCCAGCAGACACCACCAGCCAGCAGACACCACCAGCCCAGCACACACCACCAGCCCAACAGACACCACCAGCCCAGCAGACACCACCAGCCAGCAGACACCACCAGCCCAGCAGACACCACCAGCCCAGCAGACACCACCAGCCAGCAGACACCACCAGCCCAGCAGACACCACCAGCCAGCAGACACCACCAGCCCAGCAGACACCACCAGCCAGCAGACACCACCAGCCAGCAGACACCACCAGCCAGCAGACACCACCAGCCCAGCAGACACCACCAGCCCAGCAGACACCACCAGCCAGCAGACACCACCAGGCCAGCAGACACCACCAGCCCAGCAGACACCAACAGCCCAGCAGACACCACCAGCCCAGCAGATACCACCAGCCCAGCAGACACCACCAGCCAGCAGACACCACCAGCCCAGCAGACACCACCAGCCAGCAGACACCACCAGCCCAGCAGACACCACCAGCCCAGCAGACACCACCAGCCAGCAGACACCACCAGCCCAGCAAACACCACCAGCCAGCAGACACCACCAGCCCAGCAGACACCACCAGCCAGCAGACACCACCAGCCCAGCAGACACCACCAGCCCAGCAGACACCACCAGCCAGCAGACACCACCAGCCCAGCAGACACCACCAGCCAGCAGACACCACCAGCCCAGCAGACACCACCAGCCCAGCAGACACCACCAGCCAGCAGACACCACCAGCCCAGCAGACACCACCAGCCCAGCAGACACCACCAGCCAGCAGACACCACCAGCCCAGCACAGCAAACAACATAAGGCTGACTTCTTGTATCTTTATTGGGCTGACAACAGAGATATGTTCGAGAAAATATTAATTGTTGCATAAAAACAGGTATAAAAATAGATGGAGCAGTAACAGAATCTGTTTGGGTAGAGTTTGTAGAAGGTCAAGAAAAACTAATTTTAGGTGTAATATACCGACCTCCAGGCTTGGACCACGATAGAGGGAGACTTCTTTGGGACGAAATTGTTAGGGCTTCTAGACACAATAACATAGTGATAGTAGGGGCTTTTAACTTTAGTCAAATTGACTGGAATTCTTTGACCGGTAATCTGGAGTCCAGTGACTTGATGGAAACAGTTCAGGAGTGTTTTCTGAAGCACTGTGTAACAGAGCCTACCAGGGGTAATAATTTGCTAGACCTAGTCTTGTCAAATAAGGAAACACTCGTAAATAAACTGGATATCATTGAAGAGCTTGGCGCAAGTGATCACAAATCCATCACTTTTAGCATTAACTGGGAATACAAGAATAATGATAATACGGTAAAAAACCCTGATTTTCGTTCTGCCGATTATAGTGGACTTAGGGAACACCTGTATAATCTTGATTGGGGTTATCTAGCTAATGATTTTATTGACGATGATCATACTTATGATTATGAAGGGATCTGCTTTTATGATTTTTTCTTAATAATGTACACAGTGCCCAGAGTATATACATTCCCCAGAGAGAAATTAGGTCTAATAATAACGATCCCAAATGGGTTAACAGTAGGATAAAGCATCTATTAGGGGAGAAAAGGGGAATTTATAGGCGCATCAGAAGAGGAGAGGTTAACCTTACTGACCAATATGTTCAGCTTAAAAGAGAAGTAAAAAAAGCGATTAGAAAGGCTAAACGTGACTATGAAATTAGAGTTGCTAATGAATCAAAGACTAATCCAAAGGGGTTGTTTCATGTGTATAGGACGAAGGTGAAGGAAAAAGTAGGACCTCTGAAAATTGGGAATGGACAGCTGACAGATAATGAACTGGAAATGTGTTCCTTATTTAATGACTATTTTTTGTCAGTTTTTACACAGGAAGATGTAAATGAGATTACAGAAATTAACAATTATTCAGTTCCTGATGAATTCAAATTAACTAATATTACTGTCACGAGGGACATAGTTATTAAACTGAAGCAAAATAAGTCCTCAGGGCCCGACGAGTTGTTTTCCAGGGTACTTAAGGAATGCAAGATGGAACTTAGCCAGCCATTAACGAGTGTGTTTAATGCGTCCATCCTTACTGGTGTTGTGCCAGAGTTGTGGAAGATGGCTAATGTGGTTCCTATATTCAAATCAGGGGATAAGTCCACTCCTTCAAATTACCGTCCAATAAGCCTGACATCTATAGTGGGCAAGTTATTAGAATCAGTTATAGTTGACATTATTAGAAGTCACCTTGAAGAGCATAACTTGATAAATGAATCTCAGCATGGATTCACGAGAGGTCGTTCCTGCCTGACAAACTTACTGACGTTCTTCAATAGAACATTTGAGGCAGTTGACAGTGATAAAGAATATGATATTGTTTATCTGGATTTTAGTAAAGCTTTCGATAGAGTACCTCACAAGAGACTCTTAAGAAAAGTGGCAGCTCATGGTATAGGAGGTAAAGTTCTAGCATGGCTTACCAATAGAAAGCAGAGAGTTACCATTAATGGAGTGAAATCTGAATGGGGATTAGTCACTAGTGGCGTTCCACAAGGATCAGTTTTAGGCCCTCTCTTGTTCATAATTTACATTAATAACCTTGATGAAGGGATTACGAGTGACATGAGTAAATTTGCTGATGATACAAAGATAGGCCGTATAATTCACTCTGAGGAGGATAGCAATGAACTCCAGGATTTGGACAAATTAATGTCTTGGTTTGAAAAATGGCAGATGAAGTTCAGTGTGGATAAGTGTAAGGTACTAGCCCTTGGTAATGAAAATAACCTACGAAGCTATAATCTAGGTGAAGTAGAGCTTGATCATACAGAATGTGAAAAAGACTTGGGAGTCATGGTAAGCAGAAATCTAAAGCCAAGACAGCAGTGCCTCAGTGTGCGCAACAAGGCTACTGTTGATGTAAAATTAAACGAGGAAAATATAACTTGGAGATAACAAAGGAATACTTACAAGTGCTGCTCAGGCAAGTGCTTACTGCAACTTATGCCTCAACACATGAAAGCTCAGCAAAGGTTTTTTAATACAGATCAATTTTACAGGTATAAGAGCTGTTATCCTACCTCAGCTCATTTCAATACCCAGCCCTATCTAAGGTACACTACCCCCCCCCTCACCCAGGATACCACCAACAACAGTTGAGAGAATACTGGAAGTGGAGCACAGATTATGGGAAGACAAGCTTCAAGTGTCAAACAGGACACAGGGAAAGCTGAGGGTGGACATAGCAACGAGCACATCACTGGAGGCGCACACCAACCTATTGTTTTTTGCAAAATCTGAATGACAGACGAATTTCAAGACAGCATTCAGAAAACTCGACAAAGAATCACTCGTGACGGTACATAAGCCAAGTTGCACATCACTCAGTGGACGAGCAACCCCGGCAAGGAGCTCTCACTGGAAACATAAACTAGGGAATATACGGAGGTTAGCAGCAAGATTAGTTACGAAACAAGAGTGAATAACACACGAAGCTAGAATGAATAACACACGAAGCTAGAGTAAATAACCCACGAAGCTAGAATGAACAACACACGAAGCTAGAGTGAATAACCCACGACGCTAGACTGAATAACACACGAAGATAGAGTGAATAACCTACGAAGCTAGAGTGAATAACTCACGAAGCTGAAGTAAATAACACACGAAGCTAGAGTGAATAACCTACGAAGCTAGAGTGAATAACACACGAGGCTAGAGTGAATGACACACGAAGCTGGAGTGAATAACACACGAAGCTAGATTGAATAACTCACGAAGCTGAAGTGAATAACACACGAAGCTAGAGTGAATAACCTACGAAGCTAGAGTGAATAACACACGAAGCTAGACTGAATAATCCACGAAGCTAGAGTGAATAACACACGAAGCTAGAGTGAATAACCCACGAGGCTAGACTGAATAACACACGAAGCTAGAGTGAATAACCCACGAAGCGTGAGTGAATAACCCACGAAGCTAGAGTGAATAACACACGAAGCTAGAGTGAATAACCTACGAAGCGTGAGTGAATAACCTACGAAGCTAGAGTGAATAACACACGAGGCTAGAGTGAATAACCCACGAAGCTAGAGTGAATAATCCACGAAGCTAGAGTGAATAACTCACGAAGCTAGAGTGAATAACCCACGAAGCTAGAGTGAATAAACCACGAAGCGTGAGTGAATAAATTACAAAGCTAGAGTGAATAACACACGAGGCTAGAGTGAATAACCCACGAAGTTAGAGTGAATAACCCACGAAGCTAGAGTGAATAACCCACGAAGCTAGGGTGAATATCCCAGGAAACTAGAGTGAATAACCCAGGAAGCTAGAGTGAATAACCCACGAAGCGTGAGTGAATAACCTACGAAGCTAGAGTGAATAACACACGAGGCTAGAGTGAATAACTCACGAAGCTGGAGTGAATAACCCACGAAGCGTGAGTGAATAACCTACGAAGCTAGAGTGAATAACACACGAGGCTAGAGTGAATAACACACGAAGCTGGAGTGAATAACCCACGAAGCTAGAGTGAATAACCCACGAAGCTAGAGTGAATAACCCACGAAGCTAGAGTGAATAACCCACGAAGTAGAGTGAAAACTCACGAAGCTAGAGTGAATAACCTACGAAGCTAGAGTGAATAACCCGCGAAGATACAGTGAATAACCTACGAAAGTCGAGTGAATAACCTACGAGGCTAGAGTGAATAACCTACGAAACTAGAGTGAATAACCTACGAGGCTAGAGTGAATAACCTACGAAACTAGAGTGAATAACCTACGAGGCTAGAGTGAATAACCTACGAAACTAGAGTGAATAACCTACGAAACTAGAGTGTATAGCCTACGAAATTAGAATGAATAACCTACGCAGCTAGAGTGAATAACCTACGAAACTAGAGTGAATAACCTACGAAACTAGAGTGAATAACCTACGAAACTAGAGTGAATAACCTACGAAACTAGAGTGAATAATCTACGAAACTAGAATGAATAACCTACAAAACTAGAGTGAATAACCTACGAAGAAACACAAATTTACGCAACAGTGAGGACAATAAAGGCTAGAGTGAAGACTGGAGACGAGCTACTCAGAGGACGTCATAGTGAGAGTAAAGACAGTGTTTAAGACACCAAGACAGAGTACACTGAGTGAAATAAAAGTGCGAGACCGAGTACACTGAGGGTAGTTAAGGTACGAGACCGAGTACACAGAGGGGTAGTTATGGGACGAGACCGAGTACACTGAGGGAAGTTAAGGTACGAGACCGAGTACACTGAGGGATAGTTAAGGGACGACACCGAGTACACTGAGGGTAGTTAAGGTACGAGACCGAGTACACTGAGGGGTAGTTATGGGACGAGACCGAGTACACTGAGGGAAGTTAAGGTACGAGACCGAGTACACTGAGGGTAGTTAAGGTACGAGACCGAGTACACTGAGGGGTAGTTACGGGACGAGACCGAGTACACTGAGGGAAGTTAAGGTACGAGACCGAGTACACTGAGGGATAGTTAAGGGACGACACCGAGTACACTAAGGGTAGTTAAGGTACGAGACCGAATACACTGAGGGGTAGTTACGGGACGAGACCGAGTACACTGGGGGTAGTTAAGGTACGAGACCGAGTACACTGAGGGGTAGTTATGGGACGACACCGAGTACACTGAGGGAAGTTAAGGTACGAGACCGAGTACACTGAGGGTAGTTAAGGTACGAGACCGAGTACACTGAGGGGTAGTTATGGGACGAGACCGAGTACACTGAGGGAAGTTAAGGTACGAGACCGAGTACACTGAGGGTAGTTAAGGTACGAGACCGAGTACACTGAGGGGTAGTTACGGGACGAGACCGAGTACACTGAGGGAAGTTAAGGTACGAGACCGAGTACACTGAGGGTAGTTAAGGTACGAGACCGAGTACACTGAGGGGTAGTTACGGGACGAGACCGAGTACACTGAGGGACGTTAAGGTACGAGACCGAGTACACTGAGGATAGTTAAGGTACGAGACCGAGTACACTGAGGAGTAGTTACGGGACGAGACCGAGTACACTGAGTGAAGTTAAGGTACGAGACCGAGTACACTGAGGGGTAGTTACGGGACGAGACCGAGTACACTGAGGGAAGTTAAGGTACGAGACCGAGTACACTGAGGGATAGTTAAGGGACGACACCGAGTACACTGAGGGTAGTTAAGGTACGAGACCGAATACACTGAGGGGTAGTTACGGGACGAGACCCAGTACACTGAGGGAAGTTAAGGTACGAGACCGAGTACACTGAGGGGTAGTTAAGGTACGAGACCGAGTACACTGAGGGTAGTTAAGGGACGAGACCGAATACACTGAGGGGTAGTTAAGGTACGAGACCGAGTACACTGAGGGTAGTTAAGGGACGAGACCAAGTACACTGAGGGTAGTTAAGGGACGAGACCAAGTACATTGAGGGTAGTTAAGGGACGAGACCAAGTACACTGAGGGGTAGTAAAGGGACGAGACCGAGTACACTGAGGGTAGTTAATGGACGAGACCGAGTACACTGAGGGGTAGTTAAGGTATGAGACCGAGTACACTGAGGGTAGTTAAGGGACGAGACCAAGTACGCTGAGGGTAGTTAAGGGACGAGACCAAGTACACTGATGGTAGTTAAGGGACGAGACCAAGTACTCTGAGGGTAGTTAAGGGACGAGACCAAGTACACTGAGGGTAGTTAAGGGACGAGACCAAGTACACTGAGGGTAGTTAAGAGACGAGATCAAGTACACTGAGGGTAAAGGGACGAGACCAAGTACACTGAGGGTGGCTAAGGGACGAGACCAAGTACACTGAGGGTAGTTAAGGGACGAGACCAAGTACACTGAGGGTAGTTAAGGGACGAGACCAAGTACATTGAGGGTAGTTAAGGGACGAGACCAAGTACGCTGAGGGTAGTTAAGGGACGAGACCAAGTACACTGAGGGTAGCTAAGAGACGAGACCAAGTACACTGAGGGTAAAGGGACGAGACCAAGTACACTGAGGGTAGGTAATGGACGAGACTAAGTACACTGAGGGTAGTTAAGGGGCGAGACCAAGTACACTGAGGGTATTTAAGGGACGAGACCGAGTACACTGAGGGGTAGTTAAGGGACGAGACCAAGTTCACTGAGGGTAGTTAAGGGACGAGACCAAGTACACTGAGGGTAGTTAAGGGACGAGACCAAGTACACTGAGGGTAGTTAAGGGACGAGACCAAGTACATAAGAACATAAGAACATAAGAAAGGAGGAACACTGCAGGAGGCCTGCTGGCCCATACTAGGCAGGTCCTTTACAATTCATCCCACTAACAAAACATTTGCCCAACCCAATTTTCAATGCCACCCAAGAAATAAGCTCTGATGTGAAAGTCCCACTCAAATCCAACCCCTCCCACTCATGTACTTATCCAACCTAGATTTGAAACTACCCAAAATCCCAGCCTCAATAACCCAACTAGGTAGACTGTTCCACTCATCAACTACCCTATTTCCAAACCAATACTTTCCTATGTCCTTTCTAAATCTAAACTTATCTAATTTAAATCCATTACTGCGCGTTCTCTCTTGGAGAGACATCCTCAAGACCTTATTAATATCCCCTTTATTAATACCTATCTTCCACTTATACACTTCGATCAGGTCTCCCCTCATTCTTCGTCTAACAAGTGAATGTAACTTAAGAGTCTTCAATCTTTCTTCATAAGGAAGATTTCTGATGCTATGTATTAATTTAGTCATCCTACGCTGAATGTTCTCTAACGAATTTATGTCCATTTTGTAATACGGAGACCAGAACTGAGCTGCATAATCAAGGTGAGGCCTTACTAATGATGTATAAAGCTGCAGTATGACCTCTGGACTTCTGTTGCTTACACTTCTTGATATAAATCCCAGTAATCTATTTGCCTTATTACGTACGCTTAGGCATTGCTGTCTTGGTTTAAGGTTGCTGCTCACCATAACCCCCAAGTCCTTTTCGCAATCTGTATGGCTAAGTTCTACATCATTTAATTTATAAGTACTAGGGTTATGGGCACTCCCAAGCTTCAGAACCTTGCATTTATCTACATTGAACTGCATCTGCCACTTTTCTGACCAAGAATAGAGTTTGTTTAAATCCTCCTGAAGTTCCCTAACATCTACGTTTGAATCAATTATCCTACCTATCTTTGTGTCATCGGCGAATTTGCTCATATCACTAGTAATTCCCTCATCAAGATCATTGATATATATTATAAACAACAACGGGCCCAAGACTGATCCCTGTGGAACGCCACTTGTTACAGATCCCCACTCGGATTTAACCCCATTTATGGACACTCTCTGCTTCCTGTCAGTGAGCCACGACTCGATCCACGAGAGCACTTTTCCCCCAATGCCATGAGCTGCCACTTTCTTTAACAGTCTATGGTGCGGAACTCTATCAAAAGCCTTACTAAAATCTAAGTAAATAATATCAAATTCTTTATTGTGGTCAACAGCCTCAAAAGCTTTACTGAAGAAAGTTAATAAATTAGTTAGACAAGACCGGCCTCTTGTGAATCCATGCTGAGTATCATTAATCAAGCTATGCTTATCGAGATGGCTTCTTATAATCTCAGCTATAATTGACTCTAGTAATTTGCCTACAATTGAGGTCAGGCTTATTGGGCGGTAATTTGACGGTAACGACTTGTCCCCTGTTTTAAAAATAGGAGTTACATTAGCCATCTTCCACATATCAGACACTACACCTGTTTGAAGAGATAAATTAAAAATATTAGTTAATGGTTCACAGAGTTCCATTTTGCATTCCTTAAGAACTCTTGAAAAAACCTCATCAGGACCCGGCGACTTATTTTGCTTCAGTCTGTCTATCTGCCTCACAACCATATCACTAGTGACTGTGATGTTACATAATTTATCTTCTTCTAGCCCACTGTAAAAATTAATTACTGGAATATTGTTAGTGTCTTCCTGTGTAAAAACTGAGAGAAAATAATTATTTAAAATCAAGCACATTTCATTCTCATTGTCAGTAAGGTGCCCATAGTTATTTTTAAGGGGACCTATCTTATCTCTAACTTTTGTTCTATAGACCTGGAAAAAACTTTTTGGGTTAGTTTTAGAATCCCTAGCAACTTTAATTTCATAGTCCCTTTTAGCTTTTCTTATCCCCTTTTTAATGTCCCTCTTAATGTCAATATACTGATTCATAAGATGACCCTCACCTCTTTTGATACGCCTATAAATTCCTTTCTTATGCCCTAGTAGATATTTGAGCCTATTATTCATCCATTTTGGGTCATTTCTATTTGATCTAATTTCTTTATATGGGATAAACGCTCTTTGAGCAGCATGTATAGTGTTCAGAAAACTGTCATATTGATAGCTCTCTTCGTTACCCCAGTCAACAGATGATAAGTGTTCTCTAAGCCCATCGTAATCTGCTAAGCGAAAATCTGGGACTGTTACTGAGTTATCGCTACTATCGTACTTCCATTCAATGCTAAATGTAATTGATTTGTGGTCGCTAGCACCCAGTTCCTCTGAAATTTCTAAATTATTAACAAGGGATTCATTGTTTGCCATAACTAAGTCAAGCAGGTTATTTCCCCTTGTAGGTTCTGTCACAAACTGCTTCAAAAAACAATCCTGAAATACTTCTAAGAAGTCGTACGATTCTAAATTCCCAGTCAAGAAATTCCAATCAACATGACTAAAGTTAAAGTCTCCTAGAATTACTACATTATCGTGCCTTGTGGCCTTAACAATTTCCTCCCATAGTAGTTTCCCTTGGTCCCTATCTAAGTTAGGGGGACGGTATATCACTCCTAAAATCAGTTTTTCATGCCCCTCTGAAAATTCTATCCAAACAGACTCTGTATGTGTTACTTCAGACTTAATACCCGTTTTTATGCAACAGTTCAAGCGATCTCGGACATACAATGCCACCCCACCCCCCCTCCCAATACTTCTATCTTCTTGGAACAATTTAAAACCCTGAATATGACATTCCGCAGGCATGTCCCGACTTTTTGAATTAAACCACGTCTCAGTTAAGGCAAATACATCAATGTTACCTACACTAGCAACTAATCTCAACTCGTCCATCTTATTCCTAGCACTACGGCAATTAGCATAATAAACATTGAAAGACTCTCCTTTCTCTTTACCCTTCCTGCTCATTTCTATTTTTCTACTAAACCTATTACTGTCCTTATCACCCAAGGTCCCTGGCTTTTCAATATCTATCTCGTTCTTATTATTACTAGTTCCCCTAGAACTCGTAATATTACTACACTGGGACTTCACTGTTTTCCTGCCAAAACCCATACCCATACTACACTGAGGGTAGTTAAGGGACGAGACCAAGTACAATGAGGGTAGTTAAGGAACGAGACCAAGTACACTGAGGGTAGTTAAGGAACGAGACCAAGTACGCTTGAGGTTCCTGAACCTGTATTCCCTGGAACGCAGAAGGGAGAGATACATGATTATATACACCTGGAAAATCCTAGAGGGACTAGTACCGAACTTGCACACGAAAATCACTCACTACGAAAGCAAAAGACTTGGCAGACGATGCACCATCCCCCCAATGAAAAGCAGGGGTGTCACTAGCACGTTAAGAGACCATACAATAAGTGTCAGGGGCCCGAGACTGTTCAACTGCCTCCCAGCATACATAAGGGGGATTACCAACAGACCCCTGGCAGTCTTCAAGCTGGCACTGGACAAGCACCTAAAGTCGGTTCCTGACCAGCAGGGCTGTGGCTCGTACGTTGATTTGCGTGCAGCCAGAAGCAACAGCCTGGTTGATCAGGCTCTGATCCACCAGGAGGCCTGGTCACAGACCGGGCCGCGGGGGCGTTGACCCCCGGAACTCTCTCCAGGTAAACTCCAGGTAAACACTGAGGATAGTTAAGGAACGAGACCAAGTACACTGAGGGTAGTTAAGGTTCGAGACCAAGTACACTGAGGGTAGTTAAGGGACGAGATGACAACAGCAGTGAATTTTATCCAGCCTTGTTGATGTTATAATGTTGTATGACTTGGATGAGACAGTGATGGAGGTAGACTCCATCCATACCTTAAAATGATGGAGGTAGACTCCATCCATACCTTAAAGTGATGGAGGTAGACTCCATCCATACCTTAAAGTGATGGAGGTAGACTCAATCCATACCTTAAAGTGATGGAGGTAGACTCCATCCATACCTTAAAGTGATGGAGGTAGACTCCATCCATACCTTAAAGTGATGGAGGTAGAGAATTGTTTGATCTGAGAGGGACGTGACCTCTCAGTGGCTACATTCTCACTACTACTACTCTGCACCTCTCCTTCCCACAGTATATAAGTCTCCGCACTGTCGCTTTATCTTCAGATAGTTCCTGACTATGAAAGTGAACTTCTCCAGGCTGAGGGACTGACAGCCTCAAATTCTACGACTTCAAGGGTGGTGGACTGATTACATCGTCTTCACATCTCTACTGCTCCTGCCTACTTTCTATACTCGACTGAAGAAGCCTACTGTGTAGGCGAAACGTTTCGGAATAAAGTTGCCTAACTGTTGGCTATGTGTCTTACCTACCGAAGCATCTTAAGTCGGTGGGAGAATTGGACCTGCCTCGCATGGGCCAGTAGGCCTGTTGCAGTGTTCCTTCTTTCTTATGTTCTTATGAGTGAGAGTGTGATTTGAGTGTGACTTGCACAACCTGAGTTAACAGACTTAGCTTTGAAAATGTGTTAGGCAAATCTTTCTTTTTTTTTTGGGGTGTGAGAAGGACCTGCCTAGTATGGGTCAGTAGGCCTGTTGCAGTGTTTCTCCTTTCTTATGTTCTTGTGTTCCTTCATACTGTCCCTTGTGCCTCAGTGTACGTGATAGTCAAAGTGCAGAGTGCACATCAACCCCGTGCACCTCAGTGCACGTGACACCTATAGTCCAGAGTGCACATAAATTTTTAGTGTAGTTAAATATTAGGACCGAAAATTTGACTCAATCAAATAAACCAGTCACAAGTTATCACATGGAAACTAATATTCCAATTTCTTTAAAAAAAAATTGAAAATTAATATATTACATATCTCAGAGTAATTCAAAACCTCATGATGGTAAGAAAATCTAGCTCGTTTCTCATAGAAACAAATATCCAAAAAATCGGCCAACACATTAAGTTTGAAGACGCTCAGAAGATGCATTCTCAAGGGTTGGAGAAAACGCCTTACAAGCAGTGTTTCCTTTTTTTCAAATTAATTCCTTTAAAAAAAAGTAAAATGGAGCCTACACAGGCTAGAATCAGTTCAAATGTTTATCTAAATCAAATTCACCAGCATTTGCGGTTTATGTTTATTCACGTATTAAGTATTACACATATTTGTTATTACAATTTTGAAGGTACATAGATGTTACAGTCACATAAAAATACATTATATAGACTTAACCTCGGATAAGCAACGTACAACGTACTGTTGTCTGTGTCACACTGGAAGACTTGGTCTATAACTGTTGTCTGTGTCACACTGGAAGACTTGGTCTATAACTGTTGTCTGTGTCACACTGGAAGACTTGGTCTATAACTGTTGTCTGTGTCACACTGGAAGACTAGGTCTATAACAGTTGTCTGTGTCACACTGGAAGACTAGGTCTATGACAGTTGTCTGTGTCACACTGGAAGACTTGGTCTATAACTGCTGTCTGTGTCACACTGGAAGACTAGGTCTATAACTGTTGTCTGTGTCACACTGGAAGACTAGGTCTATAACTGTTGTCTGTGTCACACTGGAAGACTAGGTCTATAACTGTTGTCTGTGTCACACTGGAAGACTTGGTCTATAACTGTTGTCTGTGTCACACTGGAAGACTAGGTCTATAACTGTTGTCTGTGTCACACTGGAAGACTAGGTCTATAACTGTTGTCTGTGTCACACTGGAAGACTAGGTCTATAACTGTTGTCTGTGTCACACTGGAAGACTTGGTCTATGACTGTTGTCTGTGTCACACTGGAAGACTTGGTCTATGACTGTTGTCTGTGTCACACTGGAAGACTAGGTCTATAACTGTTGTCTGTGTCACACTGGAAGACTAGGTCTATAACTGTTGTCTGTGTCACACTGGAAGACTTGGTCTATGACTGTTGTCTGTGTCACACTGAAAGACTTGGTCTATGACTGTTGTCTGTGTCACACTGGAAGACTTGGTCTATAACTGTTGTCTGTGTCACACTGAAAGACTTGGTCTATAACTGTTGTCTGTCACACTGGAAGACTTGGTCTATGACTGAATTTTTGCTATGCCCTAAATTTATGCCACTTTCATAAAAAATCAAGAATTATCAGCAAAGAATGATATGGGACCATGATTTATGTCCTTGTCTGTATCAAATATAAGAAAAACAACTGTGGAGCGAGCACTGAGCCCTTGAGAAACAGGTCTTCACTGTGGCAGTCTCCGATTTCACTCTTTGTGTTCTATTTGTTAAAAACTTAAATAGTCGTTAAATAATCCTTTTGCAGGCATTTTGTGTGCTGTTACACGATGGTCGCACTTCTCGAAGGCTTTGTCAAACCTGGCGTACACTATTTATGCATTTATCTTGTCTTTCTGTATATCCAGGACCATGTAGCAATGGTGTAGAATTTGCGAAAGGCAAGAGCAACCTGCTCTATACCCTTGCTGACCTGGGTTGTTGTTTTGATTCCATCTGATTGGTAATCTTTCCTCGTAAGAGAAACTGAAATATTTTGATATAACATTAGCACTATCCGTCCATAGTTTTATGCAATGATTTTACTGTCACTTATGTGGAGTGAGGCAATAGTAGTGGTTTTAATGACTGTAGGATGACGTTGCCTGTGTCCATGGTCCTTCTCCATAGAATATTAAAGGCTTGAAATAGTGGTTTGTTGCAATCTACTTAGTACACCTTATGGGGATATTAAGCTGCTCCGACCTCAATCAGACACTCACCACTTTAAAAAATGGGTCAGTATCATAATCTTTGGATACCCTCTCTGCATGGACCCATCCCATCTGACTCTAAGTGAGCATATCATCAAGCCTAAAAGACTTAAAGGAAAATCCCAAATTATTGCCAGTTGTGTGGGTCCTGTGCCCCTCCCCCGGAATATCTGGGTGCATGGTTTACGTTTCTTAAACATCGAAGTGTACCTACCCCCTAAACGTAGGTGTTACAAATGCCAGCACTATGGCCATGTTGCAGTAGACTGTGGAATACTACATTCTTGGTGTGGTAAGTGTGCTGGGAAACATTCCACTAGAGAATGCACAGTAGGCCCTGACAGCCAAAAATTTAAGTGTATTAACTGTAAAGAAGTTGGGGTTACAGTTTCCCACAAGGACTGCAGTCAGAACCCAAACAACCTTCGAGGTAAACCTGATAACAGTCCTTTAATGTTAACTGAGGATGGGGCCATCCAGTCTACCACAGCCAGATCTGAGACTGAACTTCTGCAAAGTGTGCAAGAACCCCATCTCACTGCAAACAATTCTGGTGATACCAGAATGCCATCACACACACCAGCTGTGGAGGAGCTAGCCATCCCTGCTAGCACATATGGAACTACTGGTCTGCCACTACAGATACCTATGGCTACACCTGAATATGGGGATGAGTTTGTCATTTCTCCCAATACACACAACTACAACAGTCAGACGGACACCACACAGGTAACCTCCCTGGAAATTGGAGATGAGTCAGATGCACAGGACCTACCTGCAATGAATGATGAAACAGAGAACACTAATGTAACCATGGTACCTGTTAAGGTGATAGGTGTTAAAGGAAGCACTAACCCAGAAGTGCCATCCCCCTGAGAGGCATTGGATCCGCCTGACCTTCCTCATATTATAACAAATTTCCAGAAAAAATTGAGCATCTTGAACAGATCCTGACAAGTTTAATAAATATATGTAATCAGGATGATGCTCTTGAGCATGGTGATGATGTCAAAAGTGCAGCAATCTCCGTTCAGCTTCCAGCAATTTGTGAGAAAGAAGCCCATAACTCTTGCCTTCAAAACTTGCCTCATAACTGGCTGCCAAAATGCCGAAAAATGCTTAAAAATAAAGGTTCTGAAGATAAAGACGTACAAACTATGCTATTTGCTCTTAAGTGTCTGCACACTGCAGTCAAAGCATAATAGTTTTACCATCTTATGAGCAAGAGATTGTAATAACTCACTACAATGGATACATTACAAATCTTTTCATGGAACATTGCTTCCATCAGGAAGCGGTTGCCTGACTTACATCATATTAGTGCAACCAAGAATATTGATGTCATCTGTTTGCAGGAATGTAGATTGAAAGATGGAGCACCTCCACCAAACTTGCCTGGATATGCAGCTTATAACCTAAGGTCAACCAACTGTTGTGTGATGTATGTCAGAAAGAACTTGCCACATTCACTCCTTTCCTTGCAGAGTCGAGTTAACATGCAGTATCATGGTGTCAAAGTATATGCAGGCGATTTTTCCATAAACATTTTTAATCTCTATGCCCCAGCGAACCAGCTTCGACCTGATGCTTTACCAGATCGCATCAATATTGAACCTACCATCATTCTTGGAGATTTTAATGCCAGACATAAGAATATTGGTGGGTCTATTACAAACACCAATGGAACTAAACTAGTGAGATTGCTGAATGAGCATGATAATGTTCGAATTGTGGGCACTACTGAGCCTACTCACATGTATGGTGGCATACTAGATCTGTGTCTTGGATTTAATACATCATATACGATGCATGACTCTGTCATAGTTGATGATCTTCTATCTGATCACTTCCCAAGACTAACAACTGTCAATCTTGATCACATCTCCAGCAATCAAGGAGCTAAATACAGAAGGAGGAAACTTATTCTCAAACCAGAACACAGAGACAACTTTATTAACCACTTGGATCAATGGTATAAGAATTACGAGCCCACTGGCACACAAAAATTTAATGATGATTTAATTACCACTATTGAGAGTGTTCTCACAGATCAGGTGGGCAGGAATAGGAAACAAAGACCCTCCACCATAAATAACAATAAAAACCAATGTAAATACTATAATGATCCACAGCTGCGCAATCTAACACATGCAGCTAGGAGGATTGGTAAAGCATACCGTGAATGTAGAACCCCAGACCTGCTCAGAACGTTCCAAGCTGCACTAACAAATGCAAGGAATAGAAAGGAAGAACTTAGGCAACAGGAATGGGAACAGTTTGTTAGTGGATTAAATAGGTCCACCCCTTTGAGTTTGGCTTGAAAAGG
Organism: Cherax quadricarinatus; assembly: GCF_038502225.1. Lineage (NCBI taxonomy): Eukaryota > Metazoa > Arthropoda > Malacostraca > Decapoda > Parastacidae > Cherax > Cherax quadricarinatus. Next base: position 44,259,785 of record NC_091314.1, read on the forward strand.
TATAAATAAAATAACCAGGAAAAAGACTGGCAATGTTGCTCATCCCTTTCCTCTTGAAAAAGCAAATGACCTCATAAATGACTGGTCCAAAACATCCAGGCATGAAAGCCTTCCATCTCATATTAGAAAAAATTTAGAGAGTACTTCTGAAGAAATGTTGAAACTGATTAATTTTATGAGCCAAAAAATATTGATGAGAGTGATTGCCTCTTTACCGAGTATGAATTAGATAATGCATTAACCAAAGGTCGATCAACTGCTCCTGGAGAGGATGGTATAACCTATGATATTCTCAGAACTCTAAGGCACGTGCCTGATAACCCTTTGTTGGCACTGTATAATCTCAGTTACATTGAGGGCGTTCTTCCTACTTCCTGGACCAATAGTCTCATTGTGCCTATCCCTAAGCCCCAACAGCCTGATACATTTAGGCCGATCTCCTTAACTAGTTGTCTTTGCGAAACTTTTGAAAGAATGATGCTTAACAGATTGTACTACAGAATCAGACATCAACTTTCCCCCTACCTCTATGGGTTCATGAAAGGTAAAAGTGTGCAGAACTGTATTTCCACCTTTCTCACTGCACACACCTCTACTAGTTTTACCACTTTTCTTGATCTAAAATCTGCATTTGATATTGCAAACAGAACCGTTATACTACATGAACTAGCCAAAATGAATATTGGTGGTAGCTTACTCTGCTGGATAATAGGATACCTGTCAAATAGAGTATCCTCTGTCCTTTACCAAGGCTTCAGAAGTGATTCTAAAGAAATGTCTTTAGGTACACCGCAGGGAGGAGTTCTTAGTCCCATGCTATTTAATATTCTGATTAATGCTCTCCTAAATGCTCTACCTGCCTCACCTAAACATATAGCTATAAGCTATGCTGATGATATCATGATCCATACAACAGGGCATAAGAAGATGAATACCATTCTTGATGAAGTTCAAGCAATTTGTAATCGACTAGGCCTCATAATATCTTCCTCTAAAACAAAGATATTAACAAGCAAACGACATCCCCCACCCATCTATTTGCAGGGTGAAATCATTAGCTACGTTAAAACTTACAGATATCTTGGTGTAGATGTACCCTTTAACAAATCCACTATACCACAACTAAACAAGAAATGTAAAGCTAGGCTAAATGCTCTCAAAGCTGTTGCTGGCTACAATCCCAACTATGGTGCTAATGTGAGAATCGTGAGAATGATGTACATAGCCTATGTTAGGTCCTTAATTGATTATGCTGCTCCCATGTTGATATTAGCTAGAGAAAGTTCCCTCCGACCCTTGGAGTTAATGCAAAATGAAGCTCTCAGGACTATTCTTGGCTGTCCCAGATCTACAAAAGTTCTTAACATGAGGAAGGAGCTTGGTATTTCTAGTATCAGTGATAGGATTGTTGAAATTAACACTGTACTCGGTATTAGAATGTTGAGAAACGAACCAGACACTGTCACAGTGAATCTTACCAAGTGTCTAGAGATAAATACACACAGATCTAAATGGATTGTGAGAACGTGCAATTGCATTAAGTTTTATAACCTGCATGAACTGTATCACTGTAGGCAACAAGAGCATTTCACTCCTCCATGGAAGATGTGTTCATTTAATATCACATACCTACAAGTCCCTCCCAAGAAGCTCATTGCTAGTAATCCCTTCCTTAAATCTCTTGTTAGAGCAACTGCTCAAGAAGAAATTTTTCACCTAGCTGGTAGTAATAAGTTATCACAAGTTATATACACTGATGGATCTAAACAGGAGTCTTCTGGCAGGGCTGCATCTGCTCTTGTTGCCACCTCCCTAGTTAAGAACGATAATAAATTTGAGTTAGGCATAAGAATTAACAACTGGGCGTCTACACTGCAAACTGAATTGTTTGCAATCCTAATGGCGCTAAAGCTAACCTATGACACTGAGCTTGAATCTATCATCATTACTGATTCTATGTCATCATTGAAGGCTCTTGGCTCATATAATGACTCCAACAACATGCTCATTGGGGAAGCCAGGTATAGATATTCAAAAATTAGGGACAAAGGAATTAATGTACAATTGCTATGGATCCCATCACACATTGGATTACTCCTTCATGATAAAGTTGATATGTTAGCCAAGAAGAGTATCCAGAAGGAGAACGTAGAATATAACTTTGGTATAACTGTGTCTAGCATTAGGAATAATATTAGGAGAGAAGTAAATAATGAAGATGATTGTTATAGGAATGCAGTTAGAAGCCTGAGTAGATCTATAACCCACTATGATAACATGAACGTAGATAAGTATGTTTATGGAGCAACTTGCAATGTGAACAGACTGACTGATGTTGTAGTGGCCAGGCTTAGGCTTGGTTACAAGTACTTCTGGCAGTTTGCGAGACACACAGATGATGATCAAACTAAATGTAAATTATGTGATCAGGCATATGGTCACTCTCTTGAACACTATGTGCTTAATTGTCCACTTATTGGGGAATACAGAGACAGACAGTATAATAACCTATGTGACATGTCAAGATATCTTATTAATGAAAATAAGATACTAGATATACTAAGCAAATTTCCTAAATTTGCTTGTAACAGATAAGTGAACTATAGATATGTAGATATAAATCCAAATGTATTCCTGTTAACCCTTTGGAGCCTAGTTCCTAGGCCTTTTGTGTATCCATATGCTCTCGCGCTACCGTCCACAGGATGGATATGGGGTGCACAATAAACTAGCCACTTCGGTGGCAAAATCTAAAATCTTATGAATATAGAGTTCCACGAATTTGGGCCTGGGACAGTGCACAGACATGCTGTCTATGGCTTTTTTGAGGTGAAGTGGAGAGAAAGTTTAACCGTAAACGGTGGAGATGTTGGTTGTGTTTCGAGTCTCGTTCATGAAAAACTCATTTGGGTCATCAGTCTGTAAACTGATTAAAAGCTGATTAAACAAAGAGTGGTACTGTGATGTCAGTATTTCTCTCGCTTTATTATCGTCAGAGTATTGGCCACCTCATTTAAGTATGGGTTTTCTACGGGATGAATTTCGCCCTCGATTTTGATATAAGAAAAAATATTTAGGATTTCTTCTAATTTCATTTGTCTCTTTGTTCTTTGTTTTTCCTGGATTTAATATTGTGCATCCAGTTTGTGCTCGATGTTCTCCGTTCCAGTAACCAGAGTTTTCTTTTATGGTTCAGAAAGTTGTGGCTTTTGAGAAGCTCTGTTATCCGTCGCTTTCGCTCGTAGAGGGAACACCTCTCTCAAATCTGCATCTTCTCCATTGCTGGAGAGGTGTGTTTAGAGCATACTTCGAGGGGTAATGAAATCATTCCCCTGAGAAAATGGTTCAGAGTCATACTGGTCATATCTTCCCAGTGTTTTTCAGTAAGGTCATGATTGATTTGGTCCCATTTAATATTCTTATAACTGAAGATGAATTTGTTGAATTCCACCTAGTGACTGATCGTGTTTCTCTGATCCAGGTCAGTGTGTATGCAAGTCTGAATTCGATTATGTTGAGGTCTTTGATATCATGACCTTCCGGAGCAGATCCTCATATAAGGTCGAGGGTATTACTTACTCTGGTCGCGTCTGCTGAAGCTGAATAATTAATTATATTGTGTAAAACTCCAAGAACTCAGCTGTTAAGTCCTTGCTCCAGTCTTCTATTTTAAATGTCTTAAATTAAAGCTACAAAATTATAGGACTGGATTTGATAGGTTTAAGAGAGTGTTCAGTTTCTACTAGTTGGTCTTTGATCTGCCTGGGAGCTGTATCTGGGTCTTCATATAACAGTACAATAACTTAATTCCAAATTTCAATTTTACCCACCATTTCAAGTACATTTGTGGTGTTTAAGTAACTCAGTACACAGGAGCGGCTCTTTCACATGCAGACCCACCTGCCCCTGCTTCCGGTCGCATCTAAATAAGTTGTACACAGGAATTCCCTTTTCGCTGTCAAAACAGCCATGTGGGTCATAATAGAAACTATAAACATTGACTAAGACACTGACTTATGGTACTATATTGTTTGCACTCAGTTTAAGATCTTGTACGTTTACAAGCGCACAAAAAATTAACTTATTGTTAGTTGTTGTTCCGAGGACTCGTTTACTGGACTTAATATCTGATGTGACCTTCCTGACTTTGCTTCCATTCCAGTATAACTTCCAGGTTTTGTTACGTTTTTATCATTTCCTGCTAATCTTTCTCCCTTCCTGGCATTAAAAGATCTCAGCATGGTTATGGTTCCCATCTTCAGTTTGGCGTTCTTGCAGTTTTATGAACCTCGTTCCTTCATGTCCCTCATTTATTGAACCACAGAACATTATTGAACCACAGAACATTCTTGAACCACAGAACATTATTGAACCACAGTACATTATTGAACCACAGTACATTATTGAACCACAGGACATTATTGAACCACAGGACATTCTTGAACCACAGGACATTATTGAATCACAGTACATTATTGAACCACAGTATATTATTGAACCACAGGACATTCTTGAACCACAGGACATTATTGAATCACAGTACATTATTGAACCACAGTATATTATTGAACCACAGTATATTATTGAACCACAGTACATTATTGAACCACAGGACATTCTTGAACCACAGGACATTATTGAACCACAGGACATTATTGAACCACAGTACATTATTGAACCACAGGACATTCTTGAACCACAGGACATTATTGAATCACAGTACATTATTGAACCACAGTATATTATTGAACCACAGGACATTATTGAACCACAGGACATTCTTGAACCACAGGACATTATTGAATCACAGTACATTATTGAACCACAGTATATTATTGAACCACAGAACATTCTTGAACCACAGGACATTATTGAATCACAGTACATTATTGAACCACAGTATATTATTGAACCACAGTATATTATTGAACCACAGTACATTATTGAACCACAGGACATTCTTGAACCACAGAACATTATTGAACCACAGTACATTATTGAACCACAGTATATTATTGAACCACAGTACATTATTGAACCACAGGACATTCTTGAACCACAGGACATTATTGAACCACAGGACATTCTTGAACCACAGGACATTATTGAACAACAGGACATTCTTGAACCACAGGACATTATTGAACCACAGGACATTATTGAACCACAGGACATTCTTGAACCACAGTACATTATTGAACCACAGGACATTATTGAACCACAGGACGTTATGGAACCACAGGACATTATTGAACCACAGGACATTCTTGAACCACAGAACATTATTGAATCACAGTATATTATTGAACCACAGGACATTCTTGAACCACAGGACATTATTGAATCACAGTACATTATTGAACCACAGTATATTATTGAACCACAGTATATTATTGAACCACAGGACATTACTGAACCACAGGACATTATTGAATCACAGGACATTATTGAACCACAGTACATTATTGAACCACAGTACATTATTGAACCACAGGACATTATTGAACCACAGGACATTATTGAATCACAGGACATTATTGAACCACAGGACATTATTGAACCACAGGACATTATTGAACCACAGGACATTATTGAACCACAGTACATTATTGAACCACAGGACATTATTGAACCACAGGACATTATTGAATCACAGAACATTATCGAACCACAGGACATTATTGAACCACAGGACATTATTGAACCACAGGACATTATTGAACCACAGGACATTATTGAATCACAGGACATTATTGAACCACAGGACATTATTGAACCACAGGACATTATTGAACCACAGGACATTATTGAATCACAGGACATTATTGAACCACAGGACATTATTGAACCACAGGACATTATTGAACCACAGGACATTATTGAACCACAGGACATTATTGAACCACAGGACATTCTTGAACCACAGTACATTATTGAACCACAGAACATTATTGAACCACAGTACATTATTGAACCACAGTATATTATTGAACCACAGTACATTCTTGAACCACAGGACATTATTGAACCACAGGACATTATTGAACCACAGGACATTATTGAACCACAGGACATTCTTGAACCACAGTACATTATTGAACCACAGGACATTATTGAACCACAGGACGTTATTGAACCACAGGACATTATTGAACCACAGGACATTATTGAACCACAGGACATTATTGAACCACAGGACATTATTGAACCACAGGACATTATTGAACCACAGGACATTATTGAACCACAGGACATTATTGAACCAGAGGACATTATTGAACCACAGGACATTATTGAACCACAGGACATTATTGAACCACAGGACATTATTGAACCACAGCACATTATTGAACCACAGAACATTATTGAACCACAGGACATTATTGAACCACAGGACATTATTGAACCACAGGACATTCTTGAACCACAGTACATTATTGAACCACAGTACATTATTGAACCACAGTACATTATTGAACCACAGGACATTATTGAACCACAGGACATTATTGAACCACAGGACATTATTGAACCACAGGACATTCTTGAACCACAGGACATTATTGAATCACAGGACATTATTGAACCACAGGACATTATTGAACCACAGGACATTATTGAACCACAGGACATTATTGAACCACAGAACATTATTGAACCACAGGACATTATTGAACCACAGGACATTATTGAACCACAGTACATTATTGAACCACAGGACATTATTGAACCACAGGACATTATTGAACCACAGGACATTATTGAACCACAGGACATTATTGAACCACAGGACATTATTGAACCACAGAACATTATTGAACCACAGGACATTATTGAACCACAGGACATTATTGAACCACAGGACATTATTGAACCACAGTACATTATTGAACCACAGGACATTATTGAACCACAGGACATTATTGAACCACAGGACATTATTGAACCACAGAACATTATTGAACCACAGTACATTATTGAACCACAGGACATTATTGAACCACAGGACATTATTGAACCACAGGACATTATTGAACCACAGTACATTATTGAACCACAGAACATTATTGAACCACAGGACATTATTGAACCACAGTACATTATTGAACCACAGAACATTATTGAACCACAGGACATTATTGAACCACAGTACATTATTGAACCACAGAACATTATTGAACCACAGTACATTATTGAACCACAGGACATTATTGAACCACAGGACATTATTGAACCACAGGACATTATTGAACCACAGGACATTATTGAACCACACCACATTATTGAACCACAGGACATTATTGAACCACAGGACATTCTTGAACCACAGGACATTATTGAACCACAGGACATTATTGAACCACAGGACATTATTGAACCACAGGACATTATTGAACCACAGGACATTCTTGAACCACAGTACATTATTGAACCACAGAACATTATTGAACCACAGGACATTATTGAACCACAGGACATTATTGAACCACAGTACATTATTGAACCACAATACATTATTGAACCACAGGACATTATTGAACCACAGTACATTATTGAACCACAGGACATTATTGAACCACAGGACATTATTGAACCACAGTACATTATTGAACCACAGGACATTATTGAACCACAGTACATTATTGAACCACAGGACATTATTGAGCCACAGGACATTATTGAACCACAGGACATTCTTGAACCACAGTACATTATTGAACCACAGGACATTCTTGAACCACAGAACATTATTGAACCACAGTACATTATTGAACCACAGTACATTATTGAACCACAGTACATTATTGAACCACAGGACATTCTTGAACCACAGAACATTATTGAACCACAGTACATTATTGAACCACAGTACATTATTGAACCACAGTACATTATTGAACCACAGGACATTCTTGAACCACAGGACATTATTGAATCACAGGACATTATTGAACCACAGGACATTTGAACCACAGGACATTATTGAACCACAGTACATTATTGAACCACAGGACATTATTGAATCACAGGACATTATTGAACCACAGGACATTATTGAACAACAGGACATTATTGAACCACAGGACATTATTGAACCACAGGACATTCTTGAACCACAGGACATTATTGAACCACAGGACATTATTGAATCAGAGGACATTATTGAACCACAGGACATTATTGAACCACAGGACATTATTGAACCACAGGACATTATTGAACCACAGTACATTATTGAACCACAGGACATTATTGAATCACAGGACATTATTGAAACACAGGACATTTGAACCACAGGACATTATTGAACCACAGTACATTATTGAACCACAGGACATTATTGAATCACAGGACATTATTGAACCACAGGACATTTGAACCACAGGACATTATTGAACCACAGTACATTATTGAACCACAGTACATTATTGAACCACAGGACATTATTGAATCACAGGACATTATTGAACCACAGGACATTTGAACCACAGGACATTATTGAACCACAGTACATTATTGAACCACAGGACATTATTGAATCACAGGACATTATTGAACCACAGGACATTATTGAACCACAGGACATTATTGAACCACAGGACATTATTGAACCACAGGACATTATTGAACCACAGTACATTATTGAACCACAGGACATTATTGAATCTAGGACATTATTGAACCACAGTACATTATTGAACCACAGGACATTATTGAATCACAGGACATTATTGAATCACAGGACATTATTGAACCACAGGACATTTGAACCACAGGACATTATTGAACCACAGTACATTATTGAACCACAGGACATTATTGAATCACAGGACATTATTGAACCACAGGACATTATTGAATCACAGGACATTATTGAACCACAGTACATTATTGAACCACAGAACATTATTGAACCACAGTACATTATTGAACCACAGGACATTATTGAACCACAGTAAATTATTGAACCACAGAACATTATTGAACCACAGAACATTATTGAACCACAGAACATTATTGAACCACAGAACATTATTGAACCACAGAACATTATTGAACCACAGAACATTATTGAACCACAGAACATTATTGAACCACAGAACATTATTGAACCACAGAACATTATTGAACCACAGAACATTATTGAACCACAGAACATTATTGAACCACAGGACATTATTGAACCACAGAACATTATTGAACCACAGAACATTCTTGAACCACAGAACATTATTGAACCACAGAACATTATTGAACCACAGAACATTATTGAACCACAGAACATTATTGAACCACAGAACATTATTGTACCACAGGACATTATTGAACCACAGGACATTATTGAACCACAGTACATTATTGAACCACAGTACATTATTGAACCACAGGACATTATTGAACCACAGTACATTATTGAACCACAGGACATTATTGAACCACAGGACATTATTGAACCACAGTACATTATTGAACCACAGGACATTATTGAACCACAGTACATTATTGAACCACAGGACATTATTGAACCACAGGACATTATTGAACCACAGGACATTCTTGAACCACAGTACATTATTGAACCACAGGACATTCTTGAACCACAGAACATTATTGAACCACAGTACATTATTGAACCACAGTACATTATTGAACCACAGTACATTATTGAACCACAGGACATTCTTGAACCACAGAACATTATTGAACCACAGTACATTATTGAACCACAGTACATTATTGAACCACAGTACATTATTGAACCACAGTACATTATTGAACCACAGTACATTATTGAACCACAGGACATTCTTGAACCACAGGACATTATTGAATCACAGGACATTATTGAACCACAGAACATTATTGAACCACAGGACATTATTGAACCACAGGACATTATTGAACCACAGGACATTATTGAATCTAGGACATTATTGAACCACAGTACATTATTGAACCACAGGACATTATTGAATCACAGAACATTATTGAACCACAGAACATTATTGAACCACAGGACATTTGAACCACAGGACATTATTGAACCACAGTACATTATTGAACCACAGGACATTATTGAATCACAGGACATTATTGAACCACAGGACATTATTGAACCACAGGACATTATTGAATCTAGGACATTATTGAACCACAGTACATTATTGAACCACAGGACATTATTGAATCACAGAACATTATTGAACCACAGAACATTATTGAACCACAGGACATTTGAACCACAGGACATTATTGAACCACAGTACATTATTGAACCACAGGACATTATTGAATCACAGGACATTATTGAACCACAGGACATTATTGAACCACAGGACATTATTGAACCACAGGACATTATTGAACCACAGGACATTATTGAACCACAGGACATTATTGAATCTAGGACATTATTGAACCACAGTACATTATTGAACCACAGGACATTATTGAATCACAGAACATTATTGAACCACAGAACATTATTGAACCACAGGACATTATTGAACCACAGAACATTATTGAACCACAGTACTATTACAACCTAGGCTTTCAAATGGCCTGTTAACCCAGGTGTAATGGGAGCAAATAAACACAGTAGAAAAAGTTTAGACTTATATTATCCTTCACCAAATTTAGAACAGCAATATGTACACTATGTACAGTAATAAATATAGTGCACGTCACGGTAAGCAAGGCAGAAATAGAAGCCACAAGAAAGCAGACCGTGCTTCAACCAGCTCTAGAATGGGAATGACAAGGGCAGACAGGAGAGCGGTATCCACATAACCTCTGCGATTGTCAATCCCACCTTCTTATTGGCTAGAACCTGGTCACTAGTTGAACGATGGGGCCCCATCATCAACTCTTAGCAACCTGGTTCGCTGGTTGGGGGAGATAGCCTGTAAATGAGGGTGTGTCCATGCGCCGAATAAAGGTTACGTACTCTTTGCATGCCACACCCCCACCCCCGAGAAGGCTCAGGATTAGGCTGCCACCTCCCAGTGGTAACCGTGCCGCCATGGCACAAAATAATGGGACCGCCTATCCTCTCCACCATCCAACTCTTAGATAGAGCTCAGCTTTCCTAGTGCCTGAAAGCCAAACCCTAAACTCAGAGTGAGACAGCAGTCAGATAAGCCAACATAGGTCCAAGATACAAGCGGACGGTAGCCCGTATCCCCTCACTAAAAAAAAAAACCCCACATCAGGGGATAAAAAAAAGAGCTTGAAAGGGGGGTTACCACAAATACATCCTAACCTAAATAAAATATTAAACTAGACTCTTGACAAAGAGTCTGCCAACACATTTTCTTTGCCGGCAATATATTTAATAAAAATATTGTAGGGCTGCAGCCTGAGAGTCCAACGCATAAGCCTTGTGTTGTGATTCTTCATGGCTTGGAGATAGACTAACGGGTTGTGATCACTGTAGACTGTGACCACCTGCGATGTTTGGCCCACATAAACATCGAAATGCTCCAAAGCCATTACCAGCGCGAGGGCTTCTTTTTCAATGGTAGAGTAAGCTCTCTGATGTGGCTGGAACTTGGCTGAAAAGTATGCGATTGGCTGCAGCTCCTTGTTCCCGATTTGTAATAGTACCGCCCCAACCCCAGACTCACAAGCATCAACCTGTAATGAAAAAGGTTTGGAGAAGTCTGGAGACAAGAGAATGGGTGCAGAGCACAATAATCTTTTTGCTTTATTAAAAGCAGTGTTACAATCTGACGTCCAATTAAAGGGAACTTTATGACTGGTAAGAGAGGTAAGAGGGGCTACAATATCTGAGAAATTCTTACAGAATCTTCTGTAAAATCCTATCATGCCTAGGAAACGTTGAAGAGATTTCCTATCATGAGGAACTGGATATTCTTTAATCGAAAGAACTTTAGCAAGTTTAGGTGCAACTTTACCACTACCTACTTCATGGCCTAGAAAAGTGACAGTGGCCTGGCCAAAGGAAGATTTAGACAAATTAACTGTTAATTGGGAATTCTTAAAGGTCTCAAACAGAGCTTTAAGTCTAAGTAGGTGTTGATCCCAAGTATCAGACACCACAACAATATCATCTAGGTATGCTGCCGTGCCTTCAAGTCCTTTAATAGCCTGATGGACGAGTTTCTGGAATGAAGAGGGGGAATTTTTCATTCCGAAGGGGGTAACTGTATACTGATAATGACCTCCTGGAATCACGAAGGCAGAGATTTCCTTCGCCTTATCTGTCAAAGGTACCTGATAGTAACCTTTAAGGAGATCTAATTTGGACACAAAAGTAGCCTTACCCACAAAGTCAATTACGTCATCCAGACGAGGAAGAGGGTAAGCATCTGTAATTGTGACCTCGTTCACTTTACGGTAGTCTGTGCACATACGAAACCCTCCATCAGCCTTTTTTACTAGGATGCACGGTGAAGCCCATGGACTAGACGACTCCTCCACTAAACCATGTTCTAACAAGAAGTCTACTTCCTGCTGAAGTAACCTTTGCTTTTCAGGATTAGCTCTGTAGGGGGAGAGTTTAATTGGTTTAGATTTTCCCACATCTACATCATGGTAACCTAACGTACATTTTTTCGGCACATCCGAAAAAATATTAGGATATGACTGTAGAAGCTCAGTTAAATTGGTTGCTTGTATTTCAGATAATCCATCCATTAACGGGCTAGGATCCTTGAGGAGGACAGAATTTGAAAGTTTAGTATTAATTTCAGAGATAGAGTGCAAAGAGTCAGAGTCGTCCTCAGAGGTAGAGGACAGAGTCATTACTGGGACTTTATCTGGTGTATGAAAGGCCTTGATTTGATTTATGTGGTAAGTTTTTGTTTTTGAGGTCTTATCAATGGGAGCTACCACATAATTTAAATCAGATAATCTACTTACTATCTGCATAGGTCCCGTAAATCTAGCTTTCAAGGTGTGGCCAGGTATAGGTTCCTGCACCAACACCTTGTCTCCTGGATGGAAGGAGCGGAATTGTGCACTTTTGTCATACCTCTGTTTCATCTTACTTTGAGCTGTCTTTAGCTTAGCCGTGGCCAACTCACGTGCCACCTGCAACCTTGAAGACGGGTTGTAGAGTGCTGAGCTTACGTCTTCTCCCATCCATCCTTCTTTGAGCACCCGAAGAGGACCTCGTACATTGTGCCCAAAGATCAGCTCAAACGGACTATACCCTGTAGACTCTTGCACCGTCTCTCGTACTGAGAACAGCAACAATGGTAGAGATTCATCCCAATCTGTCGGAAAGTGCATGCAAAAACTTCTCATCATTGTTTTTAATGTTTGGTGGAATCTTTCCAAGGCGCCTTGGGACTGAGGGTGATAGGCAGTGGATAAGTTGTGAATTATCCCTAACCTAGTTAATACTTCCCTAAATGCTTTGGCAGTGAAGTTAGTACCTTGATCACTTTGTATAGTTTTAGGAATGCCAAAACAAGAAATGAATTTTGTTAAAGCTTTGAGAATAGCTTTAGTATTGATACTACACATTGGGATCGCTTCAGGATATCTGGTTACTTTATCCATAATTGTAAATAAATACTGATTTCCAGACTTTGACTTAGGTAGTGGACCTACACAATCTATAATTAAATCTGCAAAAGGTTCTCCATCAGCAGGTATGGGTTGGAGAGGTGCAGGTTTAATGGAATGTCCAGGTTTTCCAACTTGCTGACATTCTCGGCAACACCTAATATGATTCTTCACATCTTTCTTTAATGTTGGCCAATAAAATTCTTTTGTGATTCTATACAAGGTTTTTGTAATTCCTAAGTGACCTCCTGATGACGTATTATGAGCTATATTTAATATCTGAGGTCTATAATTGGTTGGAACCACTAACCTGTCGTATAATTGCCGGCCCTCTTTCTCCTTACCAGTCTCAGTGCAAACCAAATAATCATTTTTAACTTCATACTTGACTGGATGACCCCAAGAGGATTTACCCATGGCTGCCTGAAAAGCGAATTTTAAAGAAGGGTCCTTTCGTTGTTCCTCCCGGAAGGACAGTCCCTCGGGCATGGAAACAGAGACATCTGGCAATCCTGCAACCTGGGAATAGGAAGGCTTGATCGGGGTCTGTTCACTTGATCTACGAGGCTCTGGCCAGTTTTCCTCGTAAAACAATGTGGCTATTCCGAGATCGGAGTCGTCCAAGGATAGGTCAACATTCTCTCCAGACAACCCTTGGGAAGTTGCCCGAGTTATGGCCAACACCGGAGAAGCATTAATCATTATAGGTTCAGGACACGAACTAACAGTAGTAATGTTATTACCCAGTAATAACATAGCATTTTTCATGGGGAATCCTTTTGAGACACCTACAGTCAAGTACCCAGTGTAATATTTGCACTGTACATAAATTTTATGCAAAGGAACTGAATATATAGCTCCTCCATAGGCTTCCAATAAAACTGAGGAATTCAAGGAAGTATTCTCTGAAAGGGGTAATATTCCTTCTCTGACAAGTGAGCAATATGCTCCAGTATCTCTAAAGGTATTTACTTTAGTTGGTTCTGAGTTTTCCTGAAGGGAAATAAGACTTTCGCAATAATAAGGGGCCATACCTTTTTCTACTTCTCTAGGGGACATGTTACTAGGGATATTAGAGATTTTCCCGATGGGTTGAGGTTTTTGGGGGCAGTTGGAACTGATGTGACCTACTTTATTGCACCTGAAGCAGACGACAGGCTTGCCCTTTACTCCCTGATGACGTTGCAAGTGGTGTCGTTCTGGCTGGTGCCTCTCTGGATATTGTTGTCGAGATGCT
>NC_091314.1:44279557-44335348 GCF_038502225.1 Cherax quadricarinatus
TCTGGTGTCAGCACTAGAACTATCAGTACCAGCTCTGGTATCAGCACTAGAACTATCAGTACCAGCTCTGGTGTCAGCACTAGAACTATCAGTACCAGCTCTGGTATCAGCACTAGAACTATCAGTACCAGCTCTGGTATCAGCACTTGAACTACTAGTATTAGCACCATTATAGTCACCGGGAGCCATGACGTTTGTGTGTGTATTCACCTATTTGTACTCACCTGTTTGTGGTTGCAGGGGTCGAGTCATAGCTCCTGGCCCCCGCCTCTTCACTGTTTGGTACTAGGTTCTCTCTCTCCCTGCCCCATGAGCTTTATCATACCTCGTCTTAAAACTATGTATGGTTCCCGCCTCCACTACGTCACTTTCTAGGCTATTCCACGGCCTGACTACTCTATGACTGAAGAAATACTTCCTAACATCCCTTTGACTCAGCTGAGTCTTCAACTTCCAATTGTGATCTCTTGTTTCTGTGTCCCATCTCTGGAACATCCTGTCTTTGTCCACCTTGTCTATTCTGCGCAGTATTTTATATGTTGTTATCATGTCTCTCCTGACCCTCCTGTCCTCCAGTGTCGTCAGGACAATTTTCCTTAACCTTTCATCGTAGGACAATTCCCTTGGCTCTGGGACTAGTCTTGTTGCAAACCTTTGCACTTTCTCTAATATCTTGACATGCTTGACCAGGTGTTGATTTCAAACTGGTACTGCATACTCCAGTATGGGCTTGACGTATATGGTATACAGAGTCTTGAACGATTCCTTACTGAGGTATCGGAACGCTATCCTTAGGTTTGTCAGACGCCCGTATGCTGCAGCAGTTATCTGATTGATGTGCGCCTCAGGAGATATGCTCGGTGTTATACTCACCCCAAGATCTTTTTCCTTGAGTGAGGTTTGCAGTCTTTGGCCACCTAGACTATACACTGTCTGCGGTCTTCTTTGCCCTTCCCCAACCTTCATGACTTTGCATTTGGCAGGGTTAAATTCAAGGAGCCAGTTGCTGGACCAGGCTTGTAGCCTGTCCAGGTCTCTTTGTAGTCCTGCCTGATCCTCGACCGATTTGATTCTCCTCATTAACTTCACATCATCTGCAAACAAGGACACTTCTGAGACTATCCCTTCCGTTATATCATTCACGTATACCAAAAACAGCACAGGTCCCAGGACTGACCCCTGTGGTACCCCGCTTGTCACAGGCGCCCACTCTGACACATCGTCACGTGCCATGGCTCGTTGTTGCCTCCCTGTCAGGTATTCTCTGATCCATTGCAGTGCCTTTCCTGTTATGTGTACCTGATCCTCTAGCTTTTGCATCAACCTCTTGTAAGGAACTGTGTTGAAGGCCTCCTTGCAGTCTAAGAAAATGCAGTCTATCCACCCCTCTCTCTCTTGTCTTACTTCTGTCACCATGTCATAAAACTCTAGTAGGTTTGTGACACAGGATTTTCCTTCCCTAAAACCGTGCTGGTTGTCGATTATACACTTGTTTCTTTGCAGGTGTGTTACAAAAAACGCGATTCTAAAAGCTTAGAGATCTCCAGTGAATACTAGAAAGGACTGCCCTTCTAGCATCCAGCCTGTTACTGGGTTTTCGTAACAAGTCGTCAGTATCCTGGTCCAATTATCCATTAGAATTCATTAAGAATTATTAGTGCTTCAAGATTACAACTGGTAGGCTACTAACTAGAGGAATTAAAATTTAATAAATTTATTAAGTATCGTCTAGAGGCATATCATATTAAATTAAATTAATCACAGTAATCAAAATGATATTAATCATAATCACTTCTCTCGGGTACAGTATTATTGTGTTGCCGTCTGGTACAGTAGCATTTAATAATACAATATTCAAATAAGTTTGTGTGTATGTGTGTAAGTGCTCTAAGTAGTTCGCTTTGTCTCAAGACTCGACTAGACTTGAACAAATGACTGACAAAGTCCTCAAATAAGCTAACTTCTTGACCAGTTGGCAATCAGAACAGTCTGCTTGAACATTAAAACGACTGATAAGCCGAACAACAATATAACAAGCAACTGCGACACAGAATCAGGAACAAGGAGATAATATGACGACACTAAGTAGGGACCATCAGCAGATCCTCCACAAAAGTCGCAAAACTCCCATACTACTGAATCTAAGTTCAGCATAAGAAAATCCCCGACTGTGATAATACACAGATACCAGTACAAATTAGGTCAGAAGCTACAGCTCAGGACCTGAGTTGCTCAGAGTGTCTATGCGACACATAACAACGTCGAAAATCACTAAGTCTAGACAATGTTCTGTGAACAGAGTCCCTCAGAACCTACAACAATGAAACAGAGACGATCTTCCATCAAGAGCCAATAAGGGAGATTTAGGCACTTGTCAGGAATACGTCAAACCACCAAGCGAGTCTAGACCAGACTGAATACTTCAGGTGAGGTGTGATCATCCCCCCCTCTATCACGTAATAGCTCCGTGGACAGTTGCTGCCCAGCAACAGAAGCCGGCAGAGTAACGAGTCACAAGCGATAATTACAGTAGTTAGACAATCAAGACTTGAACTGAGCACATAATATGTTACATCCTACCTAACAACATAACTACGTCAAATAATAATATAAAGCAATATATTTACGATTTAGCTATTATCGCAAATATAAGCAATATAAAATTATATGAAAATTTAATATACATTATATATATACACATCATATACATTGTAACCCATTCAGGGGTTGCAACAAGGTGCTCTACCACTCTCCTCCTGATGATCTTCTCCATGACTTTGCATACAATACACGTTAGTGACACGGGTCTGTAGTTTAATGCCTCATGTCTGTCTCTTTTTTTCTAAAATTGGGAACTACATTTGCCATCTTCCATACCTCAGGGAGTTGCCCAGTTTCAATGGATGTGTTGAAGATCTTTGTTGTAAAGTAAAATGACACAAGTGCAACTAATGTGACATTTTACTGTGGCAACGTTTCGCTCTCCAGGAGCTTTGACAAAGCTCCTGGAGAGCGAAACATTGCCACAATAAAATGTCACATTCGTTGCACTTGTGTCCTTTTACTTTATATGTTGTCGGTATTTCTACCAAAATATATACAAGATCTTTGTTAGTGGCACACAGCATCTCTGCTCCCTCTCTAAGGACCCACAGAGAGATGTTGTCTGGTCCCACCGAATTTGAGGTGTCAAGTTCACATAACAACTTCTTCACCTCCTCCTTGGTTAAATGTACCTCATCCAGCACTTGTTGGTGTACACCCCTGTTCTGATTTCCTGGAGTCCTACCGGTTTCCACTGTAAATACTGTGTGTGTGTGTGTGTGTGTGTGTGTGTGTGTGTGTGTGTGTGTGTGTTGTGTGTGTGTTGTGTGTGTGTGTGTGTGTGTGTGTGTGTGTGTGTGTGTGTGTGTGTGTATGTGTGTGTGTGTGTGTGTGTGTGTGTGTGTGTGTGTGTGTGTGTGTGTGTGTGTGTGTGTGTGTGTGTGTGTGTGTGTGTGTGTGTGTGTGTGTGTGTGTGTGTATGTGTGTGTGTGTGTGTACTCACCTAATTGTACTCACCTAATTGTGGTTGCAGGGGTCGAGACTCAGCTCCTGGCCCCGCCTCTTCACTGATCGCTACTGGATCCTCTCTCTCTCTGCTTCCTGAGCTTTGTCATACCTCTTCTTAAAACTATGTATGGTTCCTGCCTCCACTACTTCACTTGCTAGGCTATTCCACTTGCTGACAACTCTATGACTGAAGAAATACTTCCTAACGTCCCTGTGACTCGTCTGAGTCTTCAGCTTCCAGTTGTGACCCCTTGTCCCTGTGTCCCCTCTCTGGAACATCCTATCTCTGTCCACCTTGTCTATTCCCCGCAGTATCTTGTATGTCGTTATCATGTCTCCCCTGACCCTTCTGTCCTCCAGTGTCGTCAGTCCGATTTCCCTTAACCTTTCCTCGTACGACATTCCCCTGAGCTCTGGGACTAGCCTTGTTGCAAACCTTTGTACTTTCTCTAACTTCTTGACGTGCTTGACCAGGTGTGGGTTCCAGACTGGTGCTGCATACTCCAGTATGGGCCTAACATACACAGTGTACAGTGTCTTGAACGATTCCTTATTAAGGTATCGGAACGCTATTCTCAGGTTTGCCAGGCGCCCGTATGCTGCAGCGGTTATTTGGTTGATGTGTGCCTCCGGTGATGTGCTCGGTGTTATGGTCACCCCAAGGTCTTTCTCCCTGAGTGAGGTCTGTAGTCTTTGTCCACCTAGCCTATACTCTGTCTGCGGTCTTCTTTGCCCCTCCCCAATCTTCATGACTTTGCATTTGGCTGGATTGAGTATGTGTGTGTGTGTATGTGTGTGTGTGTGTGTGTGTATGTGTGTGTGTGTGTGTGCGTGTGTATGTGTGTGTGTGTGTGTGTACGTGTGTGTGTGTGTGTGTGTGTGTGTGTGTATGTGTGTGTGTGTGTGGGTGTGTGTGTGTGTGTGTGTACGTGTGTGTGTGTGTAAGGGCTGTAGTTACTCATGGTGACGGTCCCGTTTTCTCTTCCGGTCTGGTGGTCTATATAATATTGATTTTGGTCTTCATTCCAAGTTTTTACAAGGTCAGACAAACTAGATGTGGATGACTCAATATTTATTGTAAGGATGTCGGCCAGTGTGTCTGTTGTCTTTAAGAAAATATTCCTGTCTTCATCAATTACCCAGAAGATAGTATTTCTGTGATGCAATCATTCTGTCAGAAACACTAAATATGTCACTGTTTAAATACTTGGCAAGACAAATATTTTGGATACTCCACCTGACTGTCACTCACCCTGCAGTCTCATAGTTCTTATGAGGTTAATTGAGGTTAATTACTAATGAACATTGTGGCAGCTGGGGGCTAGTAGGTGTGCTAGATAGCCCAGTCAACTCTCACAGTGTGCTCGATAATCCAGTAAACTCTCCCATTGTGCTAGATTAGTGGATGACGGGTATTGTGGGTATGGTGGACTGGCAACCAGAGTACTAGACAACGACGAGACTGGTTCCAAATCTGCTAACATAAATCACTCACTATGAAAGTGACAGACTTGGACGGTGGTGAAAAATAGTCCCCTCAGTGAAAAATTAGAACTGCAGTAAAGGGAGCAAAGTTTCTCAGCGCCTTCATACATACTTAAGGGGGTAGACCAACAAAGGGAACTTGATAAGTTCCTTAACTTAGTTTCTGATCAGCAGAGTTAAGGTACATACACTGGACTGCATGCTGCTAGCGCTAACAGCCTGGTTTATCAAGTCATCCACCAGGAGGCCTAATCCGAGACCGGGCAGCAGGGGCGTTGACCCCTGGAAACTCTATGTAACCTTCCTTCCCTCCGTTACAACTACAGTTTCGTATTATGTTTTCTGAAAATAATTAACGTTGTACACTAGTCTTTTTGGCTTCGATAAATCCTATTAATCTGATACAGTAATTATTCCTGCTAAATTTAAATTAACGTGGAGACTTCTGACAGCAGTGCTGACACATAGTGTGTGCCAGGGATCACTACAGCAGTGCTGACACATAGTGTGTGCCAGGGATCACTACAGCAGTGCTGACACATAGTGTGTGTCAGGGATCACTACAGCAGTGCTGACACATAGTGTGTGCCAGGGATCACTACAGCAGTGCTGACACATGGTGTGTACCAGGGATCACTACAGCAGTGCTGACACATAGTGTGTGCTAGGGATCACTACAGCAGTGCTGACACATGGTGTGTGCCAGGGATCACTACAGCAGTGCTGACACATGGTGTGTGCCAGGGATCACTACAGCAGTGCTGACACATAGTGTGTGACAGGGATCACTACAGCAGTGCTGACACATAGTGTGTGCCAGGGATCACTACAGCAGTGCTGACACATAGTGTGTGCCAGGGATCACTACAGCAGTGCTGACACATGGTGTGTGCCAGGGATCACTACAGCAGTGCTGACACATAGTGTGTGCCAGGGATCACTACAGCAGTGCTGACACATAGTGTGTGCCAGGGATCACAACAGCAGTGCTGACATATGGTGAGTGCCAGGGATCACTACAGCAGTGCTGACACATAGTGTGTGCCAGGGATCACTACAGCAGTGCTGACACATAGTGTGTGCCAGGGATCACTACAGCAGTGCTGACACATAGTGTGTGCCAGGGATCACTACAGCAGTGCTGACACATAGTGTGTGCCAGGGATCACTACAGCAGTGCTGACACATAGTGTGTGCCAGGGATCACAACAGCAGTGCTGACATATGGTGAGTGCCAGGGATGATCACTACAGCAGTGCTGACACATAGTGTGTGCCAGGGATCACTACAGCAGTGCTGACACATAGTGTGTGCCAGGGATCACTACAGCAGTGCTGACACATAGTGTGTGCCAGGGATCACTACAGCAGTGCTGACACATAGTGTGTGCCAGGGATCACTACAGCAGTGCTGACACATAGTGTGTACCAGGGATCACTACAGCAGTGCTGACACATAGTGTGTGCCAGGGATCACTACAGCAGTGCTGACACATAGTGTGTGCCAGGGATCACTACAGCAGTGCTGACACATGGTGTGTGCCAGGGATCACTACAGCAGTGCTGACACATGGTGTGTGCCAGGGATCACTACAGCAGTGCTGACACATGGTGTGTGCCAGGGATCACTACAGCAGTGCTGACACATGGTGTGTACCAGGGATCACTACAGCAGTGCTGACACATAGTGTGTGCCAGGGATCACTACAGCAGTGCTGACACATAGTGTGTGCCAGGGATCACTACAGCAGTGCTGACACATAGTGTGTGCCAGGGATCACTACAGCAGTGCTGACACATAGTGTGTGCCAGGGATCACTACAGCAGTGCTGACACATAGTGTGTGCCAGGGATCACTACAGCAGTGCTGACACATAGTGTGTGCCAGGGATCACTACAGCAGTGCTGACACATGGTGTGTACCAGGGATCACTACAGCAGTGCTGACACATAGTGTGTGCCAGGGATCACTACAGCAGTGCTGACACATAGTGTGTGCCAGGGATCACTACAGCAGTGCTGACACATAGTGTGTGCCAGGGATCACTACAGCAGTGCTGACACATGGTGTGTACCAGGGATCACTACAGCAGTGCTGACACATAGTGTGTGCCAGGGATCATTACAGCAGTGCTGACACATGGTGTGTACCAGGGATCACTACAGCAGTGCTGACACATAGTGTGTGCCAGGGATCACTACAGCAGTGCTGCTGACACATAGTGTGTGCCAGGGATCACTACAGCAGTGCTGACACATAGTGTGTGCCAGGGATCACTACAGCAGTGCTGACACATAGTGTGTGCCAGGGATCACTACAGCAGTGCTGACACATAGTGTGTGCCAGGGATCACTACAGCAGTGCTGACACATAGTGTGTACCAGGGATCATTACAGCAGTGCTGACACATGGTGTGTACCAGGGATCACTACAGCAGTGCTGACACATAGTGTGTGCCAGGGATCACTACAGCAGTGCTGACACATGGTGTGTGCCAGGGATCACTACAGCAGTGCTGACACATGGTGTGTGCCAGGGATCACTACAGCAGTGCTGACACATGGTGTGTACCAGGGATCACTACAGCAGTGCTGACACATGGTGTGTGCTGGGGATCACTACAGCAGTGCTGACACATTTTGTGTACCAGGGATCACTACAGCAGTGCTGACACATGGTGTGTACCAGGGATCACTACAGCAGTGCTGACACATGCACATTGTGTGTGCCAGGGAGCACTACAGCAGTGCTGACACATAGTGTGTGCCAGGGATCACTACAGCAGTGCTGACACATAGTGTGTGCCAGGGATCACTACAGCAGTGCTGACACATAGTGTGTGCCAGGGATCATTACAGCAGTGCTGACACATGGTGTGTACCAGGGATCACTACAGCAGTGCTGACACATAGTGTGTGCCAGGGATCATTACAGCAGTGCTGACACATGGTGTGTACCAGGGATCACTACAGCAGTGCTGACACATAGTGTGTGCCAGGGATCACTACAGCAGTGCTGACACATAGTGTGTGCCAGGGATCACTACAGCAGTGCTGACACATAGTGTGTGCCAGGGATCACTACAGCAGTGCTGACACATAGTGTGTACCAGGGATCATTACAGCAGTGCTGACACATGGTGTGTACCAGGGATCACTACAGCAGTGCTGACACATAGTGTGTGCCAGGGATCACTACAGCAGTGCTGACACATAGTGTGTGCCAGGGATCACTACAGCAGTGCTGACACATGGTGTGTGCCAGGGATCACTACAGCAGTGCTGACACATGGTGTGTACCAGGGATCACTACAGCAGTGCTGACACATAGTGTGTGCCAGGGATCACTACAGCAGTGCTGACACATAGTGTGTGCCAGGGATCACTACAGCAGTGCTGACACATAGTGTGTACCAGGGATCACTACAGCAGTGCTGACACATAGTGTGTGCCAGGGATCACTACAGCAGTGCTGACACATAGTGTGTGCCAGGGATCACTACAGCAGTGCTGACACATAGTGTGTGCCAGGGATCACTACAGCAGTGCTGACACATAGTGTGTGCCAGGGATCACTACAGCAGTGCTGACACATAGTGTGTGCCAGGGATCACTACAGCAGTGCTGACACATAGTGTGTGACAGGGATCACTACAGCAGTGCTGACACATAGTGTGTACCAGGGATCACTACAGCAGTGCTGACACATAGTGTGTGCCAGGGATCACTACAGCAGTGCTGACACATAGTGTGTGCCAGGGATCACTACAGCAGTGCTGACACATAGTGTGTGACAGGGATCACTACAGCAGTGCTGACACATAGTGTGTACCAGGGATCACTACAGCAGTGCTGACACATAGTGTGTGCCAGGGATCACTACAGCAGTGCTGACACATAGTGTGTGCCAGGGATCACTACAGCAGTGCTGACACATGGTGTGTGACAGGGATCACTACAGCAGTGCTGACACATAGTGTGTACCAGGGATCACTACAGCAGTGCTGACACATGGTGTGTGACAGGGATCACTACAGCAGTGCTGACACATAGTGTGTACCAGGGATCACTACAGCAGTGCTGACACATGGTGTGTACCAGGGATCACTACAGCAGTGCTGACACATAGTGTGTGCCAGGGATCACTACAGCAGTGCTGACACATGGTGTGTACCAGGGATCACTACAGCAGTGCTGACACATGGTGTGTACCAGGGATCACTACAGCAGTGCTGACACATAGTGTGTGCCAGGGATCACTACAGCAGTGCTGACACATAGTGTGTGCCAGGGATCACTACAGCAGTGCTGACACATAGTGTGTACCAGGGATCACTACAGCAGTGCTGACACATGGTGTGTGACAGGGATCACTACGGCAGTGCTGACACATGGTGTGTGCCAGGGATCACTACAGCAGTGCTGACACATGGTGTGTGTCAGGGAACACTACAGCAGTGCTGACACATGGTGTGTACCAGGGATCACTACAGCAGTGCTGACACATGGTGTGTACCAGGGATCACTACAGCAGTGCTGACACACGGTGTGTGACAGGGATCACTACAGCAGTGCTGACACATGGTGTGTACCAGGGATAACTACAGCAGTGCTGACACATGGTGTGTACCAGGGATCATTACAGCAGTGCTGACACATGGTGTGTATCAGGGATCACTACAGCAGTGCTGACACATGGTGTGTGCCAGGGATCACTACAGCAGTGCTGACACATGGTCTGTGCCGGGGATCACTACAGCAGTGCTGACACATGGTGTGTGCCAGGGATCACTACAGCAGTGCTGACACATGGTGTGTGCCAGGGATCACTACAGCAGTGCTGACACATGGTGTGTGACAGGGATCACTACAGCAGTGCTGACACATGGTGTGTGCCGGGGATCACTACAGCAGTGCTGACACATGGTGTGTGACAGGGATCACTACAGCAGTGCTGACACATGGTGTGTGACAGGGATCACTACAGCAGTGCTGACACATGGTGTGTGACAGGCATCACTACAGCAGTGCTGACACATGGTGTGTGCCAGGGATCACTTCAGCAGTGCTGACACATGGTGTGTGCCGGGGATCACTACAGCGGTGCTGGCACATGGTGTGTACCAGGGATCACTACAGCAGTGCTGACACATGGTGTGTGCCAGGGATCACTACAGCAGTGCTGACACATGGTGTGTACCAGGGATCACTACAGCAGTGCTGACACATGGTGTGTACCAGGGAACACTACAGAAGTGCTGACACATGGTGTGTACCAGGGATCACTACAGCAGTGCTGACACATGGTGTGTACCAGGGATCACTGCAGTAGTGCTGACACATGGTGTGTGCCAGGGATCACTACAGCAGTGCTGACACATGGTGTGTACCAGGGATCACTACAGCAGTGCTGACACATGGTGTGTGCCAGGGATCACTACAGCAGTGCTGACACATGGTGTGTACCAGGGATCACTACAGCAGTGCTGACACATGGTGTGTGTCAGGGAACACTACAGCAGTGCTGACACATGGTGTGTGCCAGGGATCACTACAGCAGTGCTGACACATGGTGTGTACCAGGGATCACTACAGCAGTGCTGGCACATTGTGTGTACCAGGGATCACTACAGCAGTGCTGACACATGGTGTGTACCAGGGATCACTACAGCAGTGCTGACACATGGTGTGTACCAGGGATCATTACAGGAGTGCTGACACATGGTGTGTACCAGGGATCACTACAGCAGTGCTGACACATGGTGTGTACCAGGGATCACTACAGCAGTGCTGACACATGGTGTGTACCAGGGATCACTACAGCAGTGCTGACACATGGTGTGTACCAGGGATCACTACAGCAGTGCTGACACATGGTGTGTGACAGGGATCACTACAGCAGTGCTGACACATGGTGTGTGACAGGGATCACTACAGCAGTGCTGACACATGGTGTGTACCAGGGATCACTACAGCAGTGCTGACACATGGTGTGTATCAGGGATCACTACAGCAGTGCTGACACATCGTGTGTACCAGGGATCACTACAGCAGTGCTGACACATGGTGTGTGACAGGGATCACTACAGCAGTGCTGACACATCGTGTGTACCAGGGATCACTACAGCAGTGCTGACACATGGTGTGTGACAGGGATCACTACAGCAGTGCTGACACATGGTGTGTACCAGGGATCACTACAGCAGTGCTGACACATGGTGTGTACCAGGGATCACTACAGCAGTGCTGACACATGGTGTCTACCAGGGATCACTACAGCAGTGCTGACACATGGTGTGTACCAGGGATCACTACAGCAGTGCTGACACATGGTGTGTACCAGGGATCACTACAGCAGTGCTGACACATGGTGTGTACCAGGGATCACTACAGCAGTGCTGACACATGGTGTGTGACAGGGATCACTACAGCAGTGCTGACACATGGTGTGTGCCAGGGATCACTACAGCAGTGCTGACACATGGTGTGTACCAGGGATCACTACAGCAGTGCTGACACATGGTGTGTGACAGGGATCACTACAGCAGTGCTGACACATGGTGTGTACCAGGGATCACTACAGCAGTGCTGACACATGGTGTGTACCAGGGATCACTACAGCAGTGCTGACACATGGTGTGTACCAGGGATCACTACAGCAGTGCTGACACATGGTGTGTGCCAGGGATCACTACAGCAGTGCTGACACATGGTGTGTGCCAGGGATCACTACAGCAGTGCTGACACATGGTGTGTGCCAGGGATCACTACAGCAGTGCTGACACATGGTGTGTACCAGGGATCACTACAGCAGTGCTGACACATAGTGTGTGCCAGGGATCACTACAGCAGTGTTGACACATGGTGTGTGCCAGGGATCACTACAGCAGTGCTGACACATAGTGTGTGCCAGGGATCACTACAGCAGTGCTGACACATGGTGTGTACCAGGGATCACTACAGCAGTGCTGACACATAGTGTGTGCCAGGGATCACTACAGCAGTGCTGACACATGGTGTGTACCAGGGATCACTACAGCAGTGCTGACACATGGTGTGTGCCAGGGATCACTACAGCAGTGCTGACACATGGTGTGTACCAGGGATCACTACAGCAGTGCTGACACATGGTGTGTGCCAGGGATCACTACAGCAGTGCTGACACATGGTGTGTACCAGGGATCACTACAGCAGTGCTGACACATGGTGTGTGCCAGGGATCACTACAGCAGTGAATGTAATACGATAGTTGTAATACACGCCTCTTCACATATCTGATACTTCGCCTTCCAGGTACGTATTTTCACTGTTCATTGCCAGTACTGATGGTTCTTTACTTATAATTAACTTCACTCCGGACACACTGAGGTACAGCGGAGCTCGTCAACAGTTTAGTTGATCATCAGTGATGGTGGACCCGGGCAATACTGTTTCATACACACGCAATTGGTAATTCACTAATAATCATTTATTATTTATAATGCAATTGCGGTATACTCTAGAACAACAAGGTGCTCAACACTGACCTCTGTGGAACAGACTGTCTTCAAGTATCACTTCACTTGTGACTTACCACCATCACGCGGTCGTTCACGAAAATAAACTCAAAAATTATTGTCATACATGTCTGTGGTTAGTTAATCATCATGGTAGAGATATAAATATTGGTAAACACGTTTGTCACGGTCGGGGCGTCACGGGACTTGGCCCCTCAACAAGGCATGATCACTGCCTCGGTACTTTTCTTCTGTCAACTCACTGTCCTTGATTCGTGGTAACTTGACTACTAAGAACGTTTAGTTTATGTCTGTTGTGAAAACTCACACCATAAATTAGGGTTCACTAACGTGAATGTCTCTATATAAGTCAGGGTTATGTAATCCAGCGCTCTGACGCAGTGTGTTGTAATATCTGGCAGAGTTCTTGCTCTGTCCAGTCTGTGTGCCCAGAACGGCGTCCAGGGCATCCTGCAGGACTAAGGGCTTTTTTTGATGGTGTCAACCCATGCTATGAATTCTCTGGTCAGGTCCTTCTTAATTGGAAGGTGTCCTTAAATCACAGTATTTAATACATCATTAACTATCTTTTCCAGCATTTATTAAATTATCAGTTCCTCTTAGCTAATATAACTGGAAAGGTGATGTCATGAAGTCACCGTTACGGTGTCCTTAAAAGAAGAACTATGCGTAGTTCAACCCCCCCCTCCCTCACGTTCCCATGGTACTGAGTAACATTCAGTAATGTCAGTAACATTACCAGTGATGTCAACACTACTAGTGATGTTAGTAACACTACCAGTGATGCCAATAACACTACCACTGATGTCAGTAACACTACCGGTGATGTTAGTAACACCACCAGTGATGTCAGTAACACTATCACTGATGTCAGTAACACTACCAGTGATGTCAGTAACACTACCAGTGGTATCAGTAACACTACCACTGATGTCAGTAACACTACCAGTGATGTCAGTAACACTACCAGTGATGTCAGTAACACTACCAGTGATGTCAGTAACACTACCAGTGGTATCAGTAACACTACCACTGATGTCAGTAACACTACCACTGATGTCAGTAACACTACCAGTGATGTCAGTAACACTACCAGTGATGTCAGTAACACTACCAGTGATGTCAGCAACATTCTCATCATAGTGAGTCAGTTTGGTCATCTTCAGTGTCTGGCATACCGGGTCATAAACTGGTAGCTGCTACAAATTGGTCAGTCTGCGTTCAGTGCCTTCATGTCTGGCACCGCCAACGATGGTGCCACCAGTCTAGTATGTTACCTCTGAAGCTACCCTCCAATTGGCTGAGCTACACTCCAGTTGACTGAGCTACACTCCAGTTGACTGAGCTACCCCTCCAGTTGACTGAGCTACCCTCCAGTTGACTGAGCTACCCTCCAGTTGACTGAGATACCCTCCAGTTGACTGAGCTACCCTCCAGTTGACTGAGCTACCCTCCAGTTGACTGAGCTACCCTCCAGTTGACTGAGCTACCCTCCAATTGGCTGAGCTACACTCCAGTTGACTGAGCTACCATCCAGTTGACTGAGCTACCATCCAGTTGACTGAGCTACCCTCCAGTTGACTGAGCTACCATCCAGTTCACTGAGCTACCCTCCAGTTGACTGAGCTACCCTTCAGTTGACTGAGCTACCCTCCAGTTGACTGAGCTACCATCTAGTTGACTGAGCTACCCTCCAGTTGACTGAGCTACCCTCCAGTTGACTGAGATGCCCTCCAGTTGACTGAGCTACCCTCCAGTTGACTGAGCTACCCTCCAGTTGACTGAGCTACCATTCAGTTGACTGAGATACCCTCCAGTTGACTGAGCTACCCTCCAGTTGACTGAGCTACCCTCCAGTTGACTGAGCTACCCTCCAGTTGACTGAGCTACCATCCAGTTGACTGAGCTACCATCCAGTTGACTGAGCTACCATCCAGTTGACTGAGCTACCGAGCAGTTGAATGAGCTACCATCCAGTTGACTGATTTACCATCCAGTTGGCTGAGCTACCATCCAGTTGGCTGAGCTACCGTCCAGTTGACTGAGCTATCCTCCAGTTGACTGAGCTAACATCCAGTTGACTGAGCTACCATCCAGTTGACTGAGCTACCATCCAGTTGACTGAGCTACCATCCAGTTGACTAAGCTACCATCCAGTTGACTGAACTACCATCCAGTTGACTGAACTACCATCCAGTTGATTGTGGTACCCTCCTGTTGACTGAGCTACCATCCAGTTGATTTAGCTACCATCCAGTTGACTGAGCAACCGTCCATTTGACTGAGCTACCATCCACTTGACTGAGCTACCATCCAGTTGACTGAGCTAATGTCCAGTTGAGTGAGCTACCATCCAGTTGACTGAGCTACCGTCCAGTTGACTGAGCTACCGTCCAGTTGAGTGAGCTACCATCCAGTTGACTGATTTACCATCCAGTTGGCTGAGCTACCATCCAGTTGGCTGAGCTACCGTCCAGTTGACTGAGCTATCCTCCAGTTGACTGAGCTAACATCCAGTTGACTGAGCTACCATCCAGTTGACTGAGCTACCATCCAGTTGACTGAGCTACCATCCAGTTGACTAAGCTACCATCCAGTTGACTGAACTACCATCCAGTTGACTGAACTACCATCCAGTTGATTGTGGTACCCTCCTGTTGACTGAGCTACCATCCAGTTGATTTAGCTACCATCCAGTTGACTGAGCAACCGTCCATTTGACTGAGCTACCATCCACTTGACTGAGCTACCATCCAGTTGACTGAGCTAATGTCCAGTTGAGTGAGCTACCATCCAGTTGACTGAGCTACCGTCCAGTTGACTGAGCTACCGTCCAGTTGAGTGAGCTCTCCTCCAGTTGACTGAGCTACCATCCAGTTGACTGAGCTACCATCCAGTTGACTGAGCTACCATCCAGTTGACTGAGCTACCATCCAGTTGACTGAGCTATCATCCAGTTGACTGAGCTACCATCCAGTTGATTGTGCTACCATCCAGTTGACTTAGCTACCATAAAGTTGACTGAGTTACCATCCAGTTGACTGATTTACCATCCAGTTGACTGAGCTACCCTCCAGTTGACTGAGCTACCGTCCAGTTGAGTGAGGTACCCTCCAGTTGACTGAGCTACCATCCAGTTGACTGAGCTACCCTCCAATTGACTGAGGTACCATCCAGTTGACTGAGCTACCCTCCAGTTGACTGAGGTACCCTCCAGTTGATTGAGGTACCATCCAGTTGACTGCGCTACCATCCAGTTGACTGAGCTACCATCCAGTTGATTGAGCGACCATCCAGTTGACTGAGCTACCATCCAGTTGACTGAGCTACCATCCAGTTGACTGAGCTACCATCCAGTTGACTGAGCTACCATCCAGTTGACTGAGCTACCGTCCAGTTGACTGAGCTACCATCCAGTTGATTGTGCTACCATCCAGTTGACTTAGCTACCATCCAGTTGACTGAGCTACCATCCAGTTGACTGATTTACCATCCAGTTGGCTGAGCTACCATCCAGTTGGCTGAGCTACCGTCCAGTTGACTGAGCTATCCTCCAGTTGACTGAGCTAACATCCAGTTGACTGAGCTACCATCCAGTTGACTGAGCTACCATCCAGTTGACTGAGCTACCATCCAGTTGACTAAGCTACCATCCAGTTGACTGAACTACCATCCAGTTGACTGAACTACCATCCAGTTGATTGTGGTACCCTCCTGTTGACTGAGCTACCATCCAGTTGATTTAGCTACCATCCAGTTGACTGAGCTACCATCCAGTTGACTGAGCTACCATCCAGTTGACTGAGCTACCCTCCAGTTGACTGAGCTACCATCCAGTTGACTGAGCTACCGTTCAGTTTACTGAGCTACCATCCAGTTGACTGAGCTACCATCCAGTTGACTGAGCTACCATCCAGTTGACTGAGCTACCATCCAGTTGACTGAGCTACCCTCCAGTTGATTGAGCTACCATCCAGTTGATTGAGCTACCATCCAGTCACAGGGGTGGTGGGACCAGTCACAGGTGAGGTGGGACCAGTCACAGGCGTGGTGTGACCAGTCACAGGGGTGGTGGGACCAGTCACAGAGGTGGTGGGACCAGTCACAGGGGTGGTGGGACCCGTCACAGGGGTGGTGGGTCCAGTCACAGGGGTGG
This sequence comes from Cherax quadricarinatus, assembly GCF_038502225.1. Taxonomy (NCBI): domain Eukaryota; kingdom Metazoa; phylum Arthropoda; class Malacostraca; order Decapoda; family Parastacidae; genus Cherax; species Cherax quadricarinatus. The sequence goes on from NC_091314.1 coordinate 44,296,267, forward strand.
TGGGACTAGTCACATGGGTGGTGGGACCAGTCACAGGGGTGGTGGGACCAGTCACAGGGGTGGTGGGACCAGTCACAGGGATGGTGGGACTAGTCACAAGGGAGGTGGGACCAGTCACAGGGGTGGTGGGACCAGTCACAGGGGTGGTGGGACCAGTCACAGGGGTGGTGGGTCCAGTCACAGGGGTGGTGGGTCCAGTCACAGGGGTGGTGGGACCAGTCACAGGGGTGGTGGGTCCAGTCACAGGGGAGTTGTGACCAGTCACAGGGGTGGTGGAACAAGTCAGAGGAGTGGTGGGACCAGTCACAGGGATGGTGGGACCAGTCACAAGGGAGGTGGGACCAGTCACAGGGGTGGTGGGACCAGTCACAGGGGTGGTTGGACCAGTCAAAGGGAAGGTGGGACCAGTCACAGGGGTGGTGGGACCAGTCACAGGGGTGGTGGGGCTAGGCACAGGGGAGGTGGGACCAGTCACAGGGGTGGTGTGACAAGTCACAGGGGTGGTGGGACCAGTCACAGGTGTGGTGGGACCAGTCACAGGGGTTGTGGGACCAGTCACAGGGGTTGTGGGACCAGCCACAGGGGTGGTGGGACCAGTCACAGGTGTGGTGGGACCAGTCACAGGGGTGGTGGGTCCAGTCACAGGGGTGGTGGGTCCAGTCACAGGGGTGGTGGGACCAGTCACAGGGGTGGTGGGTCCAGTCACAGGGAAGGTGTGACCAGTCACAGGGGTGGTGGGACCAGTCACAGGGGTGGTGGGACCAGTTACAGGGGTGGTGGGACCAGTCACAGGGGTGGTGGGACCAGTCACAGGGGAGGTGGGACCAGTCACAGGCGTGGTGTGACCAGTCACAGGGGTGGTGGGACCAGTCACAGGGGTGGTGGGACCAGTCACAGGGGTGGTGGGACCCGTCACAGGGGTGGTGGGTCCAGTCACAGGGGTGGTGGGACTAGTCACATGGGTGGTGGGACCAGTCACAGGGGTGGTGGGACCAGTCACAGGGGTGGTGGGACCAGTCACAGGGATGGTGGGACTAGTCACAAGGGAGGTGGGACCAGTCACAGGGGTGGTGGGACCAGTCACAGGGGTGGTGGGACCAGTCACAGGGGTGGTGGGTCCAGTCACAGGGGTGGTGGGTCCAGTCACAGGGGTGGTGGGACCAGTCACAGGGGTGGTGGGTCCAGTCACAGGGGAGTTGTGACCAGTCACAGGGGTGGTGGAACCAGTCAGAGGAGTGGTGGGACTAGTCACAGGGATGGTGGGACCAGTCACAAGGGAGGTGCGAGCAGTCACAGGGGTGGTGGGACCAGTCACAGGGGTGGTTGGACCAGTCAAAGGGAAGGTGGGACCAGTCACAGGGGTTGTGGGACCAGTCACAGGGGTGGTGGGGCTAGGCACAGGGGAGGTGGGACCAGTCACAGGGGTGGTGTGACCAGTCACAGGGTTGGTGGGACCAGTCACAGGTGTGGTGGGACCAGTCACAGGGGTTGTGGGACCAGTCACAGGGGTTGTGGGACCAGCCACAGGGGTGGTGGGACCAGTCACAGGTGTGGTGGGACCAGTCACAGGGGTGGTGGGTCCAGTCACAGGGGTGGTGGGTCCAGTCACAGGGGTGGTGGGACCAGTCACAGGGGTGGTGGGTCCAGTCACAGGGGAGGTGTGACCAGTCACAGGGGTGGTGGGACCAGTCACAGGGGTGGTGGGACCAGTTACAGGGGTGGTGGGACCAGTCACAGGGGTGGTGGGACCAGTTACAGGGGTTGTGGGACCAGTCACAGGGGTGGTGGGACCAGTCACAGGGGTGATGTGACCAGTCACAGGGGTGGTGGGACCAGTCACAGGTGTTGTGGGACCAGTCACAAGGGTGGTGGGACCAGTCACAGGGGTGGTGTGACCAGTCACAGGGGTGGTGGGACCAGTCACAGGGGTGGTGGGATAAGTCACAGGGGTGGTGGGACCAGTCACATGGGTGGTGGGACCAGTCACAGGGGTGGTGGTACCACTCACAGGGGTGGTGGAACCAGTCACAGGGGTGGTGGGACCAGTCACAGGGGTGGTGGGATGTTACAAAAAACGCGATTCTAAAAGCTTAGAGATCTCCAGTGAATACTAGAAACGACTGCCCTTCTAGCATCCAGCCTGTTACTGGGTTTTCGTAACAAGTAGTCAGTATCCTTGTCCAATTATCCATTAGAATTCAGTATTATTCAATAGTGCTTCAGGATTACAACTGGTAGGCTACTAACTAGAGAAATTAAAATTTAATAAATATATTAATCATTAAGTTGTCTAGAGGTATATTATCAAATTAAATTAATCACAGCAATCCAAATAAAATCAATCTCTCGAGTTCAATATTATTGTGCTGAAAGCACATATCACATTTATAATTCTTAAGTACCGTCTGGTACATTAACATTTAATAAGATATTACAAATATGTACAAGTAAGTTTGTGTATGCATGTAAGTGCTCTAAGTAGTTCACTATGTCTCACGACTCGACTAGACTTAAACAAGTGACTGACAAAGTCCTCACATAAACTAACTTCTTGACCGACTGGCAACCAGAACAATCTGCTTGAACAATGAAAAGAATGCTAAGCCCAATAGCCATATAACAAACAACTGCGACACAATCAGGATAAAGGAGATAATATAACGACACTAAGTAGGGACCATCAGCAGATCCTCCACAAACGTTCCAAAACTCCCATACTACTGAATCTAAGTTCAGCATAGGAAAAACCCTGACTGTGACAATACACAGAACCCAGTACAAATTAGGTCATAAGCTACAGCTCGGGACCTGAGATGCTCAGAGTGTCTATGTGACACACAACCTCAGTACAACGTCGAAAATCACTAAGTCTATACAATGTTCTGTGAACAGAGTTCTACAGAGCTAACAAGAATAATGAGACAGACAATCTGTCCAACCACCAAGAGAGTCTAGAGCAGACTCAATACTTCACGAGTGGTGAGGACACCCCCCCTCGATCACGTGATAGCCCCGTGGACAGCACAGCTCAGAAGCCGGCAGTATAACGAGCGACAAGCGATAATTACAGTAGTTTGACAATCAAGACTTGAACTGAGCACATAATATGTACATCCTAACAACATAAGTCAAATAACAATATAACAGTCAAATAATAATATAAAGTCATGCATTTACGATTTAGCTATTATCGCAAATATAAGCAATATAAAATTATATGAAAAGGTAATATACATTATATATATACATAATAATCATTGAAACCCATTCAGGGGTTGCAACACCCCCCCAACACAACAGAGGGTCGCACTAGGAGTTGCATTAAGGTCTTTCACATTATTACTGATTACTCATATCAATACAAATTAATATAAATATTAATCAAAGTCTCTCTTGTGCCAAGCACCTCTACAATTTCACAGCGTCCGTCACTAGGATATGCCCCTAGTACTAGGGCAGTACACAGTATTGTATCTCTGCATACTCGTGGTTATGTACATCAGTGTAGAGACAGGATAGCGTAGACGAGCAGGGCACTGAGGCTCGATCATAGTAGAGGAGACTGCATTGCACTCTTAAGTAGTGGTTGTGGAATGCAAGGCAGTATGAACATCTGAGTATGAAACAGCTTAAGGTGTGTAGTGAGGGGGGGGGGGTCTGTGACAGGACAGTGTTGCGTCACGCAGTACATCACCCGCACCACACTACTCACTCAACACTCAGCTTGTCTCCTCCTCACACAACAATACTGTTTACCTGGAGTTTACCTGGAGAGAGTTCCGGGGGTCAACGCCCCCGCGGCCCGGTCTGAGACCAGGCCTCCTGGTGGATCAGAGCCTGATCAACCAGGCTGTTGCTGCTGGCTGCACGCAAACCAACATACGAGCCACAGCCCGGCTGATCCGGAACTGACTTTAGGTGCTTGTCCAGTGCCAGCTTGAAGACTGCCAGGGGTCTGTTGGTAATCCCCCTTATGTGTGCTGGGAGGCAGTTGAACAGTCTCGGGCCCCTGACACTTATTGTATGGTCTCTTAACGTGCTAGTGACACCCCTGCTTTTCATTGGGGGGATGGTGCATCGTCTGCCAAGTCTTTTGCTTTCGTAGTGAGTGATTTTCGTGTGCAAGTTCGGTACTAGTCCCTCTAGGATTTTCCAGGTGTATATAATCATGTATCTCTCCCTCCTGCGTTCCAGGGAATACAGGTTTAGGAACCTCAAGCGCTCCCAATAATTGAGGTGTTTTATCTCCGTTATGCGCGCCGTGAAAGTTCTCTGTACATTTTCTAGGTCGGCAATTTCACCTGCCTTGAAAGGTGCTGTTAGTGTGCAGCAATATTCCAGCCTAGATAGAACAAGTGACCTGAAGAGTGTCATCATGGGCTTGGCCTCCCTAGTTTTGAAGGTTCTCATTATCCATCCTGTCATTTTTCTAGCAGATGCGATTGATACAATGTTATGGTCCTTGAAGGTGAGATCCTCCGACATGATCACTCCCAGGTCTTTGACGTTGGTGTTTCGCTCTATTTTGTGGCCAGAATTTGTTTTGTACTCTGATGAAGATTTAATTTCCTCATGTTTACCATATCTGAGTAATTGAAATTTCTCATCGTTGAACTTCATATTGTTTTCTGCAGCCCACTGAAAGATTTGGTTGATGTCTGCCTGGAGCTTTGCAGTGTCTGCAATGGAAGACACTGTCATGCAGATTCGGGTGTCATCTGCAAAGGAAGACACGGTGCTGTGGCTGACATCCTTGTCTATGTCGGATATAAGGATGAGGAACAAGATGGGAGCGAGTACTGTGCCTTGTGGAACAGAGCTTTTCACCGTAGCTGCCTCGGACTTTACTCTGTTGACGACTACTCTCTGTGTTCTGTTAGTGAGGAAATTATAGATCCATCGACCGACTTTTCCTGTTATTCTTTTAGCACGCATTTTGTGCGCTATTACGCCATGGTCACACTTGTCGAAGGCTTTTGCAAAGTCTGTATATATTACATCTGCATTCTTTTTGTCTTCTAGTGCATTTAGGACCTTGTCGTAGTGGTCCAATAGTTGAGACAGACAGGAGCGACCTGTTCTAAACCCATGTTGCCCTGGGTTGTGTAACTGATGGGTTTCTAGATGTGTGGTGATCTTGCTTCTTAGGACCCTTTCAAAGATTTTTGTGATATGGGATGTTAGTGCTATTGGTCTGTAGTTCTTTGCTGTTGCTTTACTGCCCCCTTTGTGGAGTGGGGCTATGTCTGTTGTTTTTAGTAACTGTGGGACGACCCCCGTGTCCATGCTCCCTCTCCATAGGATGGAAAAGGCTCGTGATAGGGGCTTCTTGCAGTTCTTGATGAACACAGAGTTCCATGAGTCTGGCCCTGGGGCAGAGTGCATGGGCATGTCATTTATCGCCTGTTCGAAGTCATTTGGCGTCAGGATAACATCGGATAGGCTTGTGTTAATCAAATTTTGTGGCTCTCTCATAAAAAATTCATTTTGATCTTCGACTCTCAGTCTGGTTAGCGGCTTGCTAAAAACTGAGTCATATTGGGACTTGAGTAGCTCACTCATTTCCTTGCTGTCATCTGTGTAGGACCCATCTTGTTTAAGTAGGGGCCCAATACTGGACGTTGTTCTCGATTTTGATTTGGCATAGGAGAAGAAATACTTTGGGTTTCTTTCGATTTCATTTATGGCTTTTAGTTCTTCCCGCGATTCCTGACTCCTAAAGGATTCTTTTAGCTTAAGTTCGATGCTTGCTATTTCTCTGACCAGTGTCTCCCTACGCATTTCAGATATATTGACCTCTTTTAGCCGCTCTGTTATTCTTTTCCGTCGCCTGTAAAGGGAGCGCCTGTCTCTTTCTGTTTTACATCTACTCCTCCTTTTTCTTAGAGGAATAAGCCTTGTGCATACATCGAGTGCCACCGAGTTAATCTGTTCTAGGCATAAGTTGGGGTCTGTGTTGCTTAGTATATCTTCCCAGCTTATATCGGTTAGGACTTGGTTTACTTGGTCCCACTTTATGTTTTTGTTATTGAAGTTGAATTTGGTGAATGCTCCCTCGTGACTAATCTCATTATGTCGGTCTGGGGCTCCGCGCATACATGACTGAACCTCAATTATGTTTTGATCTGAGTATATTGTTTTTGATATGGTGATATTTCTTATCAGATCATCATTGTTAGTGAAGATGAGGTCTAGTGTATTCTCCAGTCTAGTAGGCTCTATTATTTGCTGGTTTAAATTGAATTTTGTGCAGAGATTTAAAAGCTCGCGTGAGTGTGAGTTTTCATCAGAGCTGCCTCCTGGTGTTATTACTGCAACAATATTATTTGCTATATTCCTCCATTTTAGGTGCCTTAAGTTGAAATCCCCCAGGAGCAAGATGTTGGGTGCAGGAGCTGGAAGGTTTTCCAGACAGTGGTCAATTTTTAACAGCTGTTCCTGGAATTGCTGGGATGTTGCATCCGGAGGCTTGTAGACTATCACAATGACTAGGTTTTGGTTCTCGACCTTTACTGCTAAAACTTCCACTACATCATTTGAGGCATTTAGCAGTTCTGTGCAAACAAGTGACTCTGCAATGTACAGGCCAACCCCCCCCTTTTGCCTGTTCACTCTGTCACATCTGTATAGGTTGTAACCTGGGATCCATATTTCGTTGTCCAAGTGATCCTTTATGTGGGTCTCAGTGAAAGCCGCGAACATTGCCTTTGCCTCTGCAAGCAGTCCACGGATGAAAGGTATTTTGTTGTTTGTTGCTGGCTTTAGACCCTGTATATTTGCAAAGAAGAATGTTATCGGACTGGTGGTATTGTTGGTACTGGGGGGGGATTTTTTTTCCGGCATTAGTATCTGTATCTGTTGGTTTGGAGTGGAGGCCATCGACTGTGGTTCCACTCCAGGAATGACTGGATTTGGTGTACGATTTCTGCCATTTCCTGCCAGTTTTTTTTCCTTCCTGGCACTAAAAAACCTCTCCCTCTTGAGTGGCTGTGGCTACCCAGGTTTTCCCATGGCCTGGATGTTTTGTATCTTTTTGTCCCCTTTAGATGGTATGCCTGGCAATTTAAGTTATAGCACAGTCTTTCCTGTACTGAAGAGGTACACAGTTCAGGGTGAAAAAGCTTACAGGAAGGGAGTTTGCATTTTCCTGTTGTCATATGGGCATGGCATTTCCTAGGGTGGTCATAGTTGCACGTCCCATCTGTTTTTCCAAATTTCCCATGCCAGCAGATACCGAGTGCATAGTATGTGCACAGGCTTGGTTTCCGTTTGCCTTGGGTTTCTGTGACTGTATTCCCTGTTGGTGCATGTTTCCCTGTCTTACTTCTATCCTCCCTAGCACCAACAATGGAGCTCCCACCAGTTGTTTTTGGTAATATATCCTCACTATTGCTAGTGGAGTCCTCTTGTTTGCTATTTCCTGCGGTATTTCTAGTTTGCAATATTGGTTTTATCTTATCTTTGACTACACTTGTTTCCCTACTATGGCTCCTGTCCCCTATGAGGTCATTTATATGTATTCCTTCCTGCGTATAATTCCCGACTACCTGGACAAATTCTCCAGCTTCACCATTACTGTCTCCCAGGACAGCATCTCCAGCTTCCCCATTACTGTCTCCCAGGACAGCATCTCCAGCTTCACCATTACTGTCTCCCAGGACAGCACCTCCAGCTTCACCATTACTGTCTCCCAGGACAGCACCTCCAGCTTCCCCATTACTGTCTCCCAGGACAGCACTATCAGCCCCCCATTTACTGACTACCAGGACATCATCTCCAGCCTTACAGTTTCTGACTACATGGCCAGTATCAAGGGCAGTACCATTCAGCCCGGACTTTTTATGTTCCCATCTGTTGTAGAAAGCTTCCAGGTTTTCTATGAAAGCAGCTTTGATGTTGACCTCTTTTAATACCCTTGTGATTTTAGTCCACAGATTTATCTCATTTGGGCATACCCAAAAACACTTCCCTGTTTTAATACTGCTTGTAGCTAGTTCTTGGATATCTGCACAAGGGGCGTGACACCAATTTCCACAGAAATGACAATTTATGCATGTGGAAGCCCGTTTGTTTGACTGACCACAGACTACACACAGCTTCATAATGATTTGAATGGTTGATTTACTGCAATTCTACTAGCAACCTCTTGAATATTCTATTAATAACCTGCTAGGTGGTGCACAACGAAACCGTTTGAAACCAGTCCAGGGTTCGGACCAGTCAAGGGTTCGGACCAGTCAAGGGTTCAGACCAGTCAAGGGTTCGGACCAGTCTATCTGATCTGATCAGTGGGTCACTTATTTAAACCATACTGGTCGGTGATTTGAGCTAACACATGAAGGATCTACTGGAAATTATCTACCCGAGTAATATGTGATTTGATTGATACAAAAGTATAACTTGCGTGTTGAAGAGCCGGTGACTGCTGGCACTCCTACAATGACGAACGGTCGAGCCTTGTTTATCAATCGCTGTATCTAGCTTCTCTATTTTTTTTTTTTTCCGTCTCCACCACAATAAATGCTATATTATCACTATAGTTGACTGGTGCAAATTTTGGAGGAAGGGCGCTTTTTCTGTAGTAATAATTGCTTCTCGTTGTGTATATTGCGACCGCTGGTAACTACAGGTTATATGAAATTCACAGTAACGTACTGTGAATACATAAATATAATAATTAGACATGACATGAGTATATATAGTTAATATGGGCTGGAGGGATTAAGTTACTTTACTGAATTTGACATAGCAAGTAAGAAAAGGTATTTGGGCATAAAATTACGTTAATTTAATGTAATTGATAATTATTAAGGACGAGACAGAGCGTCAGCAATTACATTATAATGACCACTTATGTGTTTTATACTAATAGAATAAGGTTGGATTCTGAGGGCCCACCTCATAATCCTAGCATTTTTACTCTTCATAGTATTTATATAAGTGAGTGGATTGTGGTCAGAAAAAACGTTAATTTTAAATGGGGAAGTGCCCAAATACACGTCAAAATGTTCCAAGGACACCACAAGAGCTAGAGCTTCTTTCTCAATAGTGGCATAATTTTTCTGGTGTCGTTTAAGCTTAGATGAATAGTAACATATAGGATGGAGAATATCAGTGGATGTTGACTGTTGGAGCAGCACAGCACCCACTGCATAGCCACTCGCATCTATATGTAAAAAGAAGGGAAGATTGAAATTAGGACTCTTCAACACAGGAGCAGAGGATAGCAAGCGCTTCAACCTTTTGAACGAGTCTGAACAATCTCTAGTCCAGATGAACTGAACTTTGCTACTAGAGCTCATAGTGAGAGGTGCAGGTGGAGGTGTGTGCGCTGGCTTGCCTGTCACTTGACACACGTGGCAACGTCGCACATGATCAGCTACTGTTTCCTTCATCTTTGGCCAAGTAAAATGTTTTGCCAGTTTACCGAGTGTCTTCTTGACACCCAAATGTCCTCCTATGGGACTATTGTGAGCAAAATCAATGGCTTGTTCACGAAATGTAACTGGTAACACTACGAAATGCTTGACTGTGGTGGAAACACTATCAGCTGACAACTAACATGTATTTTTCTCCATCAGTACACCGTTACTATAATAGTAACAATTATCGAGATCCTTTGCTTCACTCTCAGTAACTGCTATATCTCTCAGTCTTTCCAGTGACTGATCAACAAACTGATCCTTGATTAAATCATCATGAGTAAGAAATTTAACGTCAGTTGTGTCTTGACTAGACTGATGACTGGGGGGAGTTAGTGTTAATGACCCTGGGCGCAGAGCGTCACTAAACAACATATTCAACCCCAAATCATTGTCATCCACTAACTCAACAGGAGACAAGGATGGTTGTTGAATCTTTGACATAGCTCTAGTAATTGCGCTGAGAGGAAATAAAATAGGTTTCTCTCTACAAGCTTCAATGGCATAATTATCATCAGTGTTATTATCAATCACAAGTGGTTCTTTACATATACCAGCATGAAGGATATCGTTCCCTATCAACAAGTCCACTGACCTGATGGGAAATACACCACTGGATATACCTACTGAAATATAACCAGTATAATAGCTTGTTTCAATATAAACTTTGTGCAGAGGCACTTTTATAACAGCCCCTCCATAGGCTTCTAACAATACATCTATCTTGCAATAGGTATCGTCAGTTATGGGCAGTACATCTTCTCTTAATAACGTGAGATAACTGCCAGTGTCTCTGTAAGAAATTATCTCAGTTAGATGTGATTCGTCAAATCCTATTCTACCTCTTGAAAAGTAAGGACTCATAGCTGAACGAATCTTTTTGTCAGATACACTTTCTGACGCTAGTCATCTGTCCTGAGTAACATTATCTAAAACAGTAGGATCAGGGGTATTACTAGGATTTTGGTGCCTTTGTTGCTCGGAAGAGGATACGACTTGAGTGGGGGCGCCAGCCGCACGACTGCTTCTCGTATCTCTTTCTAACTTATAGCAATACTCTCTAGCATGTCCTTTCCTGTTACAATAGGTACATTTAACTTTCTTCTTCTCGATACCAGATTTCTGTCTAGCCACAGAGACAGATTCAGGATTGTGAGTTTTCCTGGTAAAGGTACGAGAAGTTACAGTAGCAGGTACATCAGGCCGGCAATGAGCAGCTGATTTAGGTTGCCAACTTCTAGGACAATTTTTAGTTACCTTGTTTCTGTGTTTTTTAGTACGTACAAGTTTGTGAGAAATCTCGTAATTGTCTACTAATGCTGCAGTTTCCAGAATATCTGAGGTAGTATGATCAATCAGATATTCTTGTATGTCAGCAGGCATACAGTTGTTAAACTCTTCGTGTAGTAACAACTGAACAAGACTGTCGTAGTTGTTACACTTGGCAGACCTACACCACCTCTCAAATGCAACTTTTTTCTCACGAGCAAACTCTACACAAGTTTGATCTTGTCGTCGTTGTAACGTACGAAATGCTCTTTGATAACTTACAGGTAACAAGTTATACGTCTCTAGAATAGTTTGTTTGACAGCGTCATAACTAATGTACTTGGTAAATGGCAAAGCTGCAGTACAGGTTTGAGCTCTTCCCGTCAAAGCAGTATGCAACAATGTTGCCCAGTGCTTACATGGCCAGTTCATAGCACGTGCCTGGTTCTCAAACACATCAAAATATGTGTCTAAGTCACTTTCAAAAAACTTAGGAACCATGGATGCAGCTTTCTGCACATTAAATGTGTCCTGTGATCTATCAGTCTGTTGTCTTAACAGACGAACATTTTCTCTTTGGAAATCTTCTTCGTTCAATTTCCTCTGTGCCTCTATTTGTGCAGTCTGCAGCATAATGAGACGTTCTAACCTCTCAAACTGCTCCTGAGAGATAGGACCAGTAGGTAATGGAGGAGTAGGGAAATTAACATGTCTTTCTGGACTGTCCTTAGGTCGGACACCTCGTCCAGCCATCTCTAGAGTGTCTAGATCTGGTCTAGGATAAGTAGATACAGGTGTATCATACACTGTACTAGTATTAGGCTGTGTCATACTACCAGCTATACTCTGTACTATAGTGTCAGTGAAGGAAGGAGCGAGCGAGAACTGATCTGCACTAGGCTCAGACACTAGGCTCACTTCTGCCTTAGTGGCTCTTTTTTCAACTTCAAATAGAGCCATACTTCCTAATTGTGACACTAGGCTTTCTGAATCTGAATCATAATCAGACATCTCTGTATGAGCAGGAAACAATATATCTTTAATTAATGCTCTGACAGTTTCTGCGGTGTAATTCCTGTTATACGTCACACCGAGATACTTGGCTACTTGCCAACACGTCTGAAGTTTTAATGTACTTAACTCAGACAAAGTCAGAGTATCAATTAACTGTTTCACTTTGGCATACATCACAAAAATAATTGTACTACAAGAGAGTGATTATGGGAAACTATAATCCTAATAGGAATTTTAGTGTTAGTTGTCTTAGAGTTAGAACTCATATACAGTATTTCCATCTCCTTGGATCAAGAGACTCAGTCAGGTACATACATCCACCTGGTATGTTGTACAAGACTAAACTCAAAGTCTTCAGATTAGGAAAGTACTCAAAGTGTTTGACCATAGAAGTACTAGTATGTCAAACTGGACAATTTCTCCAACACCTTGGATCAAGAGCCTCCCGGAGAGTTTCTCCAACACCTTGGATCAAGAGCCTCCCGGACAGGCCCCCATTTGTTACAAAAAACGCGATTCTAAAAGCTTAGAGATCTCCAGTGAATACTAGAAAGGACTGCCCTTCTAGCATCCAGCCTGTTACTGGGTTTTCGTAACAAGTAGTCAGTATCCTTGTCCAATTATCCATTAGAATTCAGTATTATTCAATAGTGCTTCAGGATTACAACTGGTAGGCTACTAACTAGAGAAATTAAAATTTAATAAATTTATTAATCATTAAGTTGTCTAGAGGTATATTATCAAATTAAATTAATCACAGCAATCCAAATAAAATCAATCTCTCGAGTTCAATATTATTGTGCTGAAAGCACATATCACATTTATAATTCGTAAGTACCGTCTGGTACATTAACATTTAATAAGATATTACAAATATGTACAAGTAAGTTTGTGTATGCATGTAAGTGCTCTAAGTAGTTCACTATGTCTCACGACTCGACTAGACTTAAACAAGTGACTGACAAAGTCCTCACATAAACTAACTTCTTGACCGACTGGCAACCAGAACAGTCTGCTTGAACAATGAAAAGAATGCTAAGCCCAATAGCCATATAACAAGCGACTGCGACACAATCAGGATAAAGGAGATAATATAACGACACTAAGTAGGGACCATCAGCAGATCCTCCACAAAAGTTACAAAACTCCCATACTACTGAATCTAAGTTCAGCATAGGAAAAACCCTGACTGTGACAATACACAGAAACCAGTACAAATTAGGCCATAAGCTACAGCTCGGGACCTGAGATGCTCAGAGTGTCTATGTGACACACAACCTCAGTACAACGTCGAAAATCACTAAGTCTATACAATGTTCTGTGAACAGAGTTCTACAGAACTAACAAGAATAATGAGACAGACAATCTGTCCAACCACCAAGAGAGTCTAGAGCAGACTCAATACTTCACGAGTGGTGAGGACACCCCCCCCCTCGATCACGTGATAGCCCCGTGGACAGCACAGCTCAGAAGCCGGCAGTATAACGAGCGACAAGCGATAATTACAGTAGTTTGACAATCAAGACTTGAACTGAGCACATAATATGTACATCCTAACAACATAAGTCAAATAACAATATAACAGTCAAATAATAATATAAAGTCATACATTTATGATTTAGCTATTATCGCAAATATAAGCAATATAAAATTAAATGAAAAGGTAATATACATTATATATATACATAATGATCATTGAAACCCATTCAGGGGTTGCAACATGGGACCAGTCACAGGGGTGGTGGGATAAGTCACAGGGGTGGTGGTACCACTCACAGGGGTGGTGGAGCCAGTCACAGGGGTGGTGGGACCAGTCACAGGGGTGGTGGGATAAGTCACAGGGGTGGTGGGACCAGTCACATGGGTGGTGGGACCAGTCACAGGGGTGGTGGTACCACTCACAGGGGTGGTGGAGCCAGTCACAGGAGTGGTGGGACCAGTCACAGGGAGGGTGGGACCAGTCACAAGGGAGGTGGGAGCAGTCACAGGGGTGGTGGGACCAGTCACAGGGGTGGTGGTACCACTCACAGGGGTGGTGGAACCAGTCACAGGGGTGGTGGGACCAGTCACAGGGGTGGTTGGTCCAGTCACAGGGGAGGTGTGACCAGTCACAGGGGTGGTGGGTCCAGTCACAGGGGTGGTGGGACCAGTCACAGGGATGGTGGGACCAGTCACAAGGTAGGTGGGACCAGTCACAGGGGTGGTGGGACCAGTCACAGAAGTGGTGGGACCAGTCACAGGGGCGGTGGGACCAGTCACAGGGGTGGTGGGTCCAGTCACAGGGGTGGTGGGTCCAGTCACAGGGGTGGTGGGACCAGCCACGGTGGTGGTGGGTCCATTCACAGGGGAGTTGTGACCAGTCACAGGGGTGGTGGAACCAGTCACAGGAGTGGTGGGACCAGTCACAGGGAGGGTGGGACCAGTCACAAGGGAGGTGGGACCAGTCACAGGGGTGGTGGGACCAGTCACAGGGGTGGTTAGACCAGTCACAGGGGAGGTGGGACCAGTCACAGGGGTGGTGAGACCAGTCACAGGGGTGGTGGGACCAGTCACAGGGGTGGTGGGGCTAGGCACAGGGAAGGTGGGACCAGTCACAGGTGTGGTGTGACCAGTCACAGGGTTGGTGGTATCATGTGGGAGTTCGAAAACGTGGATTGGGTAAAGTAATACTCACGTAGGCTGGTAGTACGTATAATTACAGATAATGTGGGGAGCGCCCTTACAGCCGTAACCTATCTGCTCAATCTCCTAACACTGACTGGCCGCCCAAAGTACCCATATGTGAGGGGGTCTTTGAATAGTGCTAGGTCAGCACAATATGAGTTCAGACAGTGACTCAGGCAGAGACGGTTGGCAGTGAGTCAACCACCGGTACACTGGTAACTGGTAACTGGTTACTACTACTGAGAGCTCGGCGATGCTAACGTATGTCGTCCCGACATACAACTAATACAAACTAGAGATGGCAGGTGTACAGCCTGGGCTGATTCTATACTATGTCAAAGTACACAACAATTAAACATTATAACATACATAAGTAGAACATTGGAATGGAAGCTTACATAACTGAAACTGTAATGCAATACAAGGTATAATATAGCACAACTTAAAACTCAACGTTGAGATTACACAATAGAAGTGATAAAAAAAAATTTGATCGATCGATCTGTATTCATGTGATCTACGGATTCTGAGGGAGGAATATATACAAAGAAAGAGTGTTTAACAGAAAGGCAGATTCGGTGCACTCAAATCTAGACTGTTAACTCTCAGAATGCGGAGAGAACATGAACACAAAAAAAAAAATTCTTGAATACTGATAAGTTGATACTGTAATTATTCATCTATACAGGTTATTTACATTTAACCCCAACTCTGCTAGGGTGAGATTGACATATGCAGAATGGGTGTCATCTCTGGGAGGATCAAACTCTGTTGCATTGGCTAACTCATGCTGTATTTGAGGCAAATCTGAATTGGAAGTTACAAATGATACTTGAGGATTTCTCAATACCTGTCGTGTACGTAGGGAATAACGACATTCAGGTTGATCGTCTGACTGAGTATCAGAGGAAGAGAGTACAGGATCAGGAGGATTGTCAGAGTCTGTCACATTAGTCTGGGTTGGAACATCATTATCATCACATACTAACTTCATATGATCTAAATGCGATTCTTTATACTGACCAGTACTAATCTCTCTAACCTTATACTTATTACCAGTGATATGTTCAACTACTCGATAAGGACCAACAAACTTTTGATCAAGCTTTGGCATTGCAGACGTTTTGTTAAAGTTAATCAGCATAACTCTCGAACCTACTTTGATTTTGGATGGCTTTGCTTGAGTGTTTGCGACTCTTGTAAATTCAGCTGTTGATTTATGAAGTGTTTCACGGATTCTTCTAAAAACACTTTGAGCTAAGCTGGTACGAGTTGCTATGAAATCATCAGGGTTGTAATTTGGTTTCGGATTAGAATATAACAACTCATAAGGCAAACGTTTATCTACACCGTACAATGCATAATGTGGAGTGTCACCTATAGAAACATTGTAAGCAGAATTTATAGCACACTGCACATCAGGTATAACTTCATCCCAAGTTTCACTGTTGGGATTGATAGTGGCTCTTATTGGTTCGTTCCGCTAACCCATTGCTGGCAGGATGATGAGGAACAATGGTGGATTTAGAGATCTTGTACAAGGTGCACAAATTTTCAAGAATCTCATTACAGAATTCACCTCCATTATCTGTTACTAGGGACTTAGGGGTGGTATGCCTGCAGATAATGCGTTCTTTAAATGCTTTAGCTACTGTCTCGGCAGTCTTATCTGCAATAGGAACTAACTCACAATATCTGGTGAAATGGTCTACCATAACACACAGATGTTTGTTACCTTGGAGGGAACATTGGAAATTAGTTAACAAATCTAGCGCAACTCTTTCCCATGGTTCGCTAGTAGTTGGATATACTTGGATTGGATTAGGACCATTAGCATTACCTTTATGTTGCATGCAGACACTACATTTCTTAACATACTCAGAAATATCAGTTGCCATACGAGGCCAAAAGTATTTCAATCTGGCTTGTTTTACTGAACGATCCATACCAGGGTGTGCAACACCTGGTACATCGTGAACTAGCTGTAAGGCTACATTCACTAGTGACTGTGGAATTACTAACTGGTATACTCTTCTGCTAGGAGTATCCAACTCGGCTGTTCGATACAGTAATTCTTGGTTCATGACAAAGTCACTGATGGGTGCTGGTGGCTTCACAGTCAGAATAAGATCTTCCTGGAGCAGGAATCGAATCACACCAGACCACATGGGATCTGTTCGTTGAGCATTCTTTACATCTTCAGCACTAAATGGAGGGTCTGCAGTTACTATACTAACATGTCGCGATAAGGCATCTGCGACTACATTTGACTTGCCAGGTAAATGCTCAAAGGTGGGATTGAACTCTTGGATAGTCAAGGACCATCTAGCTAACCTTCCAGTAGGTTGTTTGTTCTGGAATAAGGGTATCAGTGGAGCATGGTCTGTCAAGACATGAACAGAGTACTGATAAATAATGTCTCGGAAGTGCTTTAAAGACCATACTATTGCTAAAGCTTCTTGCTCAGTTACTGTATAATTACGTTCAGCCTTCGTAAGAACTCGGCTAGCAAATGCAACTGCGTTGTACTTGCCATCGGTCTTCTGAGCTAGTACGGCACCTATGCCAATTGAACTAGCATCAGTTGTCAGATAGAAGGGCTTAGAAAAATCTGGAAATTTCAAAATTGGAGCAGATGTTAGCTTTTCTTTTAGAGTTTGGAATGCTCTTTCTTGACGGAAGGTCCAAACAAAAGGAGCATCTTTCTTAAGCAACTCAGTTAGAGGAGCAGCTATGGAAGAAAAATTGGCAATGAAAGATCTATAAAAACCTGCTAAGCCCACAAAGGATCTTACGGCATCAGCAGTTTTGGGAGTTGGAAAATTTAGTACTGCAGTTACTTTACTTTGGTCAGTCGTAACCCCTCTAGGAGTGACTACGTGACCAAGAAACTTAATTTCTGATCTGAAAAATTGACATTTAGACAGTTTGATCTTTAAATTGGCTTCTTCAAGCTTACCAAGTACTACATCAAGTCTTTTCAAGTGTGTATCCACATCTTTAGACATGACGATTACGTCATCTAAGTACACCATAAGTGCATTACCTATGAGACCTCTAAAGATGTTAGTCATGAGCCTTGAGAACGTGATAGGGGAAGATCGTAATCCAAATGCCATATGGAGGAAGTGATAATGACCTGTAGGAGTGGAGAATGCAGTTAGCTCTTGGCTGTCCTCGTGAAGAGGGACTTGCCAAAACCCTTGTAACAAATCCAGGGTTGAAAAGACTTTGTTATCTCCGATATTACGTAAAAGATCACCCAGTACAGGGAGTGGAAAGCGATCTGGAATGGTTTTCGCGTTTAACTTCCTAAAGTCAATCACTGGACGCCAAGTACCATCCTTCTTAGGTACTAGTATCAAGGGTGCATTCCAAGGGGAATTGCTAGGTGCAATAACTCCATCATCAAGCATTTGATTGATCAATTCTTCTGCGACAGCAACTTGTGAATGAGGCATTCTGTACGCAGGTATGTAGATAGGTCTAGTACCAGGTTCAAGTGGAATACGATGGGACAATAGGTTCGTTATACCCATCTTCTCACCTGGTAAGGCAATGGCTGTACGACGTTTGTTCAACAGAGTCAACAAATGCTTGACTTCATCTGGGAAGTCAGTGGGAGCTAAGTCTTTCTCCTCAACTAGTGGAACAGATTGATCCAGTGAAGTGGATGAGGTCTCCCCGGCAGAAATAGCACCGACCCACTGGTCAGGTGACAACTCATCCTCTACCTGAACAGGGTAAGGATAGTGAACAAGGTCAACAAGATTGGTATTTGCTCTGAGGCGAACACTGTGACCAGAAGTGTTGGCCAGGAAGAAATGGATCTTACTATCTCTTACAACATGTAAGGATGGTTCAACAAATAGACCTTTTACTTTGCAGGAATCACTGTCAACTAGGACGTTATCACCATCTGGAACACTAGGAACATCTACAGACACTCTAGTGAGAGCACTAGCCGCAACAGAGACGTCTTTCTGCAGACGGCATGTGACATCAACAAGAGATGGCATTACTAGTTTCAAGTAATCGTTTTCTGACAAGGCATCCCCTGTGGAGAAACTACTACTCGAACTAGCAGTCATTGCAGGGATAGGTTGTGCACTCAAGGCAATCTGAGTGTCCTCGGACACTTGAGGCATCGGACTATCCTGCAAGTCTGAAGGTATAGGTGGAACACTGATGGGAGTGACAGAATTACCAGTGCCTGACCTCTTGGGTACGCTACTGGAGAATGCATTAGCTTGTAAGGACTTAATCCGTACATCATACTCTGCAGCAGTATAACAGATTTCTGATCCAAGCTGGTAACCCCAGAATGGAACGATCAAGTCGTCAATTTGGGCATGCCATCGATAAGGGTCGAGCACAATGCGTAAGTCTCGCATGGAAGCAAATCCCAGTAGAAGGTCACCAGGGAAAGTAATCTGGTCGACAACAAGGAAAGAAGCAGTGAAGTCTCTACCTTGGATAGAAAAGGTTAGGGAAGTCCGACCTCGGACACGCAGGTGAGAACCAGCTACTCCACTAAGGGAGGACACATGAGTCGGTTCTACGAGAAGGACATGTCGTAACTGCTTATCCTTAAACAAACTAGACCTAATAATATTGACTTGCGCACCAGAGTCCATGAACAAATGAACGGACGCATTATGAACAGATGCTTGCACTATAGGGCCTATGGTTGCATTGGAAGTTATGTGCAAACAAAAAGGTGGATTGTCATCAGAAAAGACTTGTTCCACTTCATCCCCAAAATCATCTATGTCAGAGACATGTGAAGCAACATCATCAGCAGGATTGTCATTCTCGAGACTGCTTAAGGCTTCAAAGGAATTGTGAACGGGGATGGTGTACTCATTATCACCTACTGTCACCATGGGACGGGTTGACTGGGGCGCTCGAATTCCCCCGAATTGGAAGAACGAGCCTGGTTCTGGTTATTTTGAGAACCACGATATCTGTTTCCCCTACGGGTTCTGCGGTTGGAACGGCCACGGAAAGACCTAGAGTACTGAAGGTTATAGAGAGCATTGCACTCAGATGTGTCATGTCCATGTATTCTATGATAAGTACAGTAGGGAAGATCTGGGTACTCATCATCAGTACGACGTCTCTTAGGGTAACTATCAGGACAATTAATTGCAATATGGCCACGGAAACCACAGTTATAACAAGTCCGCCGACTATGGTTACTGAATGTACTATGAATACTACGAGGTGTATAACGACTCTGTACACTGGTTCTTGGTGATCTCTGAGATGGTGGACGACCACGATTTGTCTCTGTGGCGAAAACAAGAGGTGGTGCAGACTGAGGCATATGTGTGACATTACTTTTGATACATGGGAAAGTACCCTGGGGGCACAAGGAACGTACATGATTTAAGGCTGTAAGTGGTTCCATCGTCACAGTTGGAGGATGAGCCTCATAAGCACACACGGAAGCAGGTGGCATTAGTTCTTTAATTGCTCCAAAAGCTGCTATTTTAGCAAACGGTTCTGTGAATGGTTTAGCCTCTTCAGGGAGAAAAGCTGATGACTGGACAGCATTGATAAATGATGATAAAAGTTTGTCTAATCTAACAGCAAATGCACTCAACGATTCATTACTCATGGGTGTAGCATTCACTAGTTCCCTAAGAACGACATATGGATCAGCTGTTTTTACTGGGACAAGGAAAGAACGAATCAGTTCCTCATATTGTGACCACTTAGTAAGATTCCTGAAGTCTCGCATATCAAGGAGATCAACGTGAACAGCAGCAGGGGACCGATGAAGAGCTTCTTTAGCAAGTCTGATAAGACTTTCCTCTGAAGGAGGACCTTCAACTAGGGCACCAGCACGAGAACGAATGGCCGCAAACCATGCTTCAAGACTATGTACATGGCCATTGAATAAAGGTAACACATCAAGGGAATCACGAGTATAACTATAGTATCTCGGTGTCTGGGTCGGTCTGTCAGTCGGTAAGGAACTGTGAGGACTGATGACAGGGGCAACAGTAGCCTGAGAGGTCTGAGTATCGACATTCACTAAAGTATCACTTGACGGTATGTGAGACATAATGGCAAAGTAGCACGAGAACAAATAAAGCAAAAATAATGAACAATAAAAATGATATAAAATTCTAGAATTGAAATAAAAGAGATGCAACTAATTCTGCAGAAGTAATAAAAAAAAATGTCTAAGATACACTGCAAGAGGAAGGACAATTCAATGTGAAGGACTATTGGCCAAGATAAAAATATTTACATTGAAATATACAAGTAAAAATATTACTGGAGACTGAATTAAATGCAAAATGAGCTGTCTTTACTCTTGCTAATAAAGAAATTAATTAATAAAATTTTAAATCAATGTAAAAAGTAGAAAATAAAATTACTAAATTGTTAACTGGGAAATTTAAGTATTTTCTAAGAATGCATAAACAAAATTAAAATATAATTCATAAAAATATCAATAAAAGAAAATAATTCACTGCAGAACAAGTGCAACAAAATAATTCACTGCAGAACAAGTGCAACAAAATAATTCACTGCAGAACAAGTGCAACAAAATAAGGTGTAGAAATAATCACTGCAGTAATAAAGTGTCACTGGGAAAACTCAGGTTAAATGATAGAATAAAAATATGAAGAAAAAAACTGATTGAACACTTTAACTCTTAATTGTAAATTAGACAAAACAATTTACTCAAACAGAGTAAAGAAAACACTTTATGTTAAAAGTAATTGAAATTACATCAAGAGTGAATTTGTTCAAAGAAATATAAAAATATGAATAAAATAAAACAAAGGAACAAAACGGGTAGTGTAACACACTTACAGTGGCGGGGCACACAACAATCACGTATATTTTTTTTTTTTTTTTTTTTTAGTATATTCTTACAACAAAATCTTGCTGTGACTGATATGACAAAAATTTGCTGGCAAAAATAATGGTACACAGTCTGCGAAAAAATTAGAGGAATGAGACACTGCTGGCATACGAAAAAGACACACATAGAAATAAATGGATAATTTGGTATACTGGGGTGAATATCACTGCATGAAATACAATGACAATTACTGGAGAATACAACGCTGAAAGAATACAATAAAAAAAATGAATCACTTCACACAGAGTGACTGACTGGTACACTACACAATAATACTTACTACAGACAGAGAGTAGCATAAAAAAAAAAAACACAGAATAAAAAAAAAATATAAGATAAGCGAAAACTGAAAAATATTGCAAAAAATAACGAGTCAAAGAAAAACTGAGTCTACACTGAAAACACAAGGTTTAGAGTACACAAGAAATTTACTATAAATGTCTCACACACGCAAATGTCTTTAAATGCAACAAAAATGTCTCTAAACAGAAAATTATCACTGAAGTCTGTAGTAGTCGACGGTGATGACTGGTGATGAGGAAGGTTGTCCTGCACGGTGATGACGCCGACACTCACACTGTCGTCGTGAAGAAATGCGCTTTCTCGGTGGACTTGCATAATTGGCTTTATCGTTGGCGCTCACCTACATCTCTTGACCAATTATGTGAGCCAAAACAGTATTAGGACCCGGTACAAGGGTGCAAACAACCACAGGTAGATGGGTGGGTGGCTGGTGGTGGGTGGTTGGTGGTGTTTGTGGAGGGAGAGTGTGGGCGAGATGACTCTCGCTGGCGCACTGCGCGCACTCCACTCTACCCACGAAGGTGGCTTGATAAGCCACTTTGCCACAGGAATGGTGAAAACCACTCTTAGCATCCAACAGGGAGCACAAAGCGATATAGACAATACTTCAGAGGAACTTGGCTTACTTCTTACTGCGTGGCTTACTTCTCTCTCTCAGCTGGGTTAGAAGCTGGGTTGGCTGACTGGCTTACCCCACGAGAATGGCTGACTGGAAGACGTGTAACGATGCACAAAGCACGGAGGAGCAGGTGGATGACAGGAGACAGGCTGGATGATAGGCTGACTGGCGTTCACTTCCACAGTCTGGCTTACTGACTGGCTTAATTGCAAAATCCGGGTCAACCCCTCGGAGATTGAAGCAATTAGCACACGAACTAAGCCAGGAAGCTTGAAACGGCTGCAACAGGCTTGCAGGTTGGAGGTTGTGAGGGGAGTAGCGGGTGGGTGAGATGGTTCACCTTTGACCCTGCCGGCTACTCACAAACAGTCTTCTAACGTCTTAAAACTTAAATCCACGGTGGGACCAGTCACAGGGGTGGTGAGACCAGTCACAGGGGTGGTGGGACCAGTCACAGGGGTGGTGGTACCAGTCACAGGGGTGGTGGGACCAGTCACAGGGGTGGTGGGACCAGTCACAGGGGTTGTGGGACCAGTCACAGGGGTGGTGGGACCAGTCACAGGGGTGGTGGGACCAGTCACAGGGGTGGTGGGACCAGTCACAGGGGTGGTGGGACCAGTCACAGGGGTGGTGGGTCCAGTCACAGGGGTGGTGAGACCAGTCACAGGGGTGGTGGGACCAGTCACAGGGGTGGTGGGACCAGTCACAGGGGTGGTGGGACCAGTCACAGGGGTGGTGGGACCAGTCACAGGGGTGGTGGGACCAGTCACAGGGGTGGTGGGTCCAGTCACAGGGGTGGTGGTACCAGACCAGTCACAGGGGTGGTGGGTCCAGTCACAGGGGTGGTGGGACCAGTCACAGGGGTGGTGAGACCAGTCACAGGGGTGGTGGGACCAGTCACAGGGGTGGTGGGACCAGTCACAGGGGTGGTGGGACCAGTCACAGGGGTGGTGGGACCAGTCACAGGGGTGGTGGGACCAGTCACAGGGGTGGTGGTACCAGTCACAGGGGTGGTGGTACCAGTCACAGGGGTGGTGGGACCAGTCACAGGGGTGGTGGGTCCAGTCACAGGGGTGGTGGGACCAGTCACAGGGGTGGTGGTACCAGTCACAGGGGTGGTGGTACCAGTCACAGGGGTGGTGGGTCCAGTCACAGGGGTGGTGGGACCAGTCACAGGGGTGGTGGGACCAGTCACAGGGGTGGTGGTACCAGTCACAGGGGTGGTGGGACCAGTCACAGGGGTGGTGGGTCCAGTCACAGGGGTGGTGAGACCAGTCACAGGGGTGGTGGGACCAGTCACAGGGGTGGTGGTACCAGTCACAGGGTACCAGTCACAGGGGTGGTGGGACCCGTCACAGGGGTGGTGGGACCAGTAACAGAGGTGGTGGGACAGGTCACAGGGGTGGTGGGACCAGTCACAGGGGTGGTGGGACCAGTCACAGGGGTGGTGGTACCAGTCACAGGGGTGGTGGGACCAGTCACAGGGGTGGTGGTACCAGTCACAGGGGTGGTGGGACCAGTCACAGGGGTGGTGGGACCAGTCACAGGGGTGGTGGTACCAGTCACAGGGGTGGTGGTACCAGTCACAGGGGTGGTGGGACCAGTCACAGGGGTGGTGGGACCAGTCACAGGGGTGGTGGTACCAGTCACAGGGGTGGTGAGACCAGTCACAGGGGTGGTGGGACCAGTCACAGGGGTGGTGGGACCAGTCACAGGGGTGGTGAGACCAGTCACAGGGGTGGTGAGACCAGTCACAGGGGTGGTGGGACCAGTCACAGGGGTGGTGAGACCAGTCACAGGGGTGGTGGGACCAGTCACAGGGGTGGTGGGACCAGTCACAGGGGTGGTGAGACCAGTCACAGGGGTGGTGAGACCAGTCACAGGGGTGGTGGGACCAGTCACAGGGGTGGTGGGACCAGTCACAGGGGTGGTGAGACCAGTCACAGGGGTGGTGGGACCAGTCACAGGGGTGGTGAGACCAGTCACAGGGGTGGTGGGACCAGTCACAGGGGTGGTGGGACCAGTCACAGGGGTGGTGGTACCAGTCACAGGGGTGGTGGGACCAGTCACAGGGGTGGTGGGACCAGTCACAGGGGTGGTGAGACCAGTCACAGGGGTGGTGGTACCAGTCACAGGGGTGGTGAGACCAGTGACAGGGGTGGTGAGACCAGTCACAGGGATGGTGAAACCAGTCACAGGGGTGGTGAGACCAGTCACAGGGGTGGTGGGACCAGTCACAGGGGTGGTGAGACCAGTCACGGGGGTGGTGGTACCAGTCACAGGGGTGGTGGTACCAGTCACAGGGGTGGTGAAACCAGTCACAGGGGTGGTGGTACCAGTCACAGGGGTGGTGAGACCAGTCACAGGGGTGGTGGGACCAGTCACAGGGGTGGTGGTACCAGTCACAGGGGTGGTGAGACCAGTCACAGGGGTGGTGGGACCAGTCACAGGGGTGGTGGGACCAGTCACAGGGGTGGTGGGACCAGTCACAGGGGTGGTGGTACCAGTCACAGGGGTGGTGAGACCAGTCACAGGGGTGGTGGTACCAGTCACAGGGGTGGTGGTACCAGTCACAGGGGTGGTGGTACCAGTCACAGGGGTGGTGTACCAGTCACAGGGGTGGTGGACCAGTCACAGGGGTGGGGTCACAGGGGTGGTACCAGTCACAGGGGGTGGTCACAGGGGGGTGAGACCAGTCACAGGGGTGGTGGTACCAGTCACAGGTGGTACCAGTCACAGGGGTGGTGGTACCAGTCACAGGGGTGGTGGGACCAGTCACAGGGGTGGTGGTACCAGTCACAGGGGTGGTGAGACCAGTCACAGGGGTGGTGGGACCAGTCACAGGGGTGGTGGGACCAGTCACAGGGGTGGTGGGACCAGTCACAGGGGTGGTGGGACCAGTCACAGGGGTGGTGGTACCAGTCACAGGGGTGGTGGGACCAGTCACAGGGGTGGTGGTACCAGTCACAGGGGTGGTGGGACCAGTCACAGGGATGGTGGTACCAGTCACAGGGGTGGTGGGACCAGTCACAGGGGTGGTGGGACCAGTCACAGGGGTGGTGGTACCAGTCACAGGGGTGGTGGGACCAGTCACAGGGGTGGTGGGACCAGTCACAGGGGTGGTGGGACCAGTCACAGGGGTGGTGAGACCAGTCACAGGGGTGGTGAGACCAGTCACAGGGGTGGTGGGACCAGTCACAGGGGTGGTGAGACCAGTCACAGGGGTGGTGGGACCAGTCACAGGGGACCAGTCACAGGGGTGGTGAGACCAGTCACAGGGGTGGTGGACCAGTCACAGGGGTGGGAGACCAGGGGTGGTGGGACCAGTCACAGGGGTGGTGGGACCAGTCACAGGGGTGGTGAGACCAGTCACAGGGGTGGTGAGACCAGTCACAGGGGTGGTGGTACCAGTCACAGGGGTGGTGGGACCAGTCACAGGGGTGGTGGGACCAGTCACAGGGGTGGTGAGACCAGTCACAGGGGTGGTGAGACCAGTCACAGGGGTGGTGAGACCAGTCACAGGGGTGGTGGGACCAGTCACAGGGGTGGTGGGACCAGTCACAGGGGTGGTGGGACCAGTCACAGGGGTGGTGAGACCAGTCACAGGGGTGGTGAGACCAGTCACAGGGGTGGTGAGACCAGTCACAGGGGTGGTGGGACCAGTCACAGGGGTGGTGAGACCAGTCACAGGGGTGGTGAGACCAGTCACAGGGGTGGTGAGACCAGTCACAGGGGTGGTGAGACCAGTCACAGGGGTGGTGGTACCAGTCACAGGGGTGGTGAGACCAGTGACAGGGGTGGTGAGACCAGTCACAGGGATGGTGAAACCAGTCACAGGGGTGGTGAGACCAGTCACAGGGGTGGTGGGACCAGTCACAGGGGTGGTGAGACCAGTCACGGGGGTGGTGGTACCAGTCACAGGGGTGGTGGTACCAGTCACAGGGGTGGTGAAACCAGTCACAGGGGTGGTGGTACCAGTCACAGGGGTGGTGGTACCAGTCACAGGGGTGGTGGTACCAGTCACAGGGGTGGTGGTACAAGTCACAGGGGTGGTGGGTCCAGTCACAGGGGGTGGTCACAGGGGTGCTACCAGTCACAGGGGTGGTGGTACCAGTCACAGGGGTGGTGAGACCAGTCACAGGGGTGGTGGTACCAGTCACAGGGGTGGTGGGACCAGTCACAGGGGTGGTGGTACCAGTCACAGGGGTGGTGGTACCAGTCACAGGGGTGGTGGGTCCAGTCACAGGGGTGGTGGTACCAGTCACAGGGGTGGTGGTACCAGTCACAGGGGTGGTGGTACCAGTCACAGGGGTGGTGGGTCCAGTCACAGGGGTGGTGAAACCAGTCACAGGGGTGGTGAGACCAGTCACAGGGGTGGTGGTACCAGTCACAGGGGTGGTGAAACCAGTCACAGGGGTGGTGGTACCAGTCACAGGGGTGGTGAGACCAGTCACAGGGGTGGTGGGACCAGTCACAGGGGTGGTGGTACCAGTCACAGGGGTGGTGGTACCAGTCACAGGGGTGGTGGGTCCAGTCACAGGGGTGGTGAAACCAGTCACAGGGGTGGTGAGACCAGTCACAGGGGTGGTGGGACCGGTCACAGGGGTGGTGAGACCAGTCACAGGGGTGGTGAGACCAGTCACAGGGGTGGTGAGACCAGTCACAGGGGTGGTGGGACCAGTCACAGGGGTGGTGAGACCAGTCACAGGGGTGGTGGGACCAGTCACAGGGGTGGTGGGACCAGTCACAGGGGTGGTGGGACCAGTCACAGGGGTGGTGGGACCAGTCACAGGGGTGGTGAGACCAGTCACAGGGGTGGTGAGACCAGTCACAGGGGTGGTGGGACCAGTCACAGGGGTGGTGGTACCAGTCACAGGGGTGGTGGGACCAGTCACAGGGGTGGTGAGACCAGTCACAGGGGTGGTGAGACCAGTCACAGGGGTGGTGGTGGGACCAGTCACAGGGGTGGTGGGACCAGTCACAGGGGTGGTGTGACCAGTCACAGGGGTGGTGAGACCAGTCACAGGGGTGGTGAGACCAGTCACAGGGGTGGTGAGACCAGTCACAGGGGTGGTGAGACCAGTCACAGGGGTGGTGAGACCAGTCACAGGGGTGGTGAGACCAGTCACAGGGGTGGTGAGACCAGTCACAGGGGTGGTGAGACCAGTCACAGGGGTGGTGAGACCAGTCACAGGGGTGGTGAGACCAGTCACAGGGGTGGTGAGACCAGTCACAGGGGTGGTGAGACCAGTCACAGGGGTGGTGGTACCAGTCACAGGGGTGGTGAAACCAGTCACAGGGGTGGTGGTACCAGTCACATGGGTGGTGGTACCAGTCACAGGGGTGGTAGGTCCAGTCACAGGGGTGGTGAAACCAGTCACAGGGGTGGTGAGACCAGTCACAGTGGTGGTGGGACCAGTCACAGGGGTGGTGAGACCAGTCACAGGGGTGGTGGTACCAGTCACAGGGGTGGGGTGAGACCAGTCACAGGGGTGGTGGACCAGTCACAGGGGTGGTGAGACCAGTCACAGGGGTGGTGGACCAGTCACAGGGGTGGTGGACCAGTCACAGGGGTGGTGAGACCAGTCACAGGGGTGGTGAGACCAGTCACAGGGGTGGTGGACCAGTCACAGGGGTGGTGGGACCAGTCACAGGGGTGGTGAGACCAGTCACAGGGGTGGTGGACCAGTCACAGGGGTGGTGAGACCAGTCACAGGGGTGGTGAGACCAGTCACAGGGGTGGTGACCAGTCACAGGGGTGGACCAGTCACAGGGGTGGTGGAGACCAGTCACAGGGGTGGACCAGTCACAGGGGTGGTGGACCAGTCACAGGGGTGGTGGTACCAGTCACAGGGGTGGTGGACCAGTCACAGGGGTGGTGAGACCAGTCACAGGGGTGGTGGACCAGTCACAGGGGTGGTGAGACCAGTCACAGGGGTGGTCACAGGGGTGGGACCAGTCACAGGGGTGGTGACCAGTCACAGGGGTGGTGGACCAGTCACAGTGGACCAGTCACAGGGGTGGTGAGACCAGTGTGGACCAGTCACAGGGGTGGTGGTACCAGTCACAGGGGTGGTGGGTCCAGTCACAGGGGTGGTGAAACCAGTCACAGGGGTGGTGAGACCAGTCACAGGGGTGGTGAGACCAGTCACAGGGGTGGTGAGACCAGTCACAGGGGTGGTGGGACCAGTCACAGGGGTGGTGGGACCAGTCACAGGGGTGGTGAGACCAGTCACAGGGGTGGTGAGACCAGTCACAGGGGTGGTGAGACCAGTCACAGGGGTGGTGGGACCAGTCACAGGGGTGGTGGGACCAGTCACAGGGGTGGTGAGACCAGTCACAGGGGTGGTGAGACCAGTCACAGGGGTGGTGGTACCAGTCACAGGGGTGGTGGGACCAGTCACAGGGGTGGTGGGACCAGTCACAGGGGTGGTGGGACCAGTCACAGGGGTGGTGAGACCAGTCACAGGGGTGGTGAGACCAGTCACAGGGGTGGTGAGACCAGTCACAGGGGTGGTGGGACCAGTCACAGGGGTGGTGAGACCAGTCACAGGGGTGGTGAGACCAGTCACAGGGGTGGTGAGACCAGTCACAGGGGTGGTGGACCAGTCACAGGGGTGGTGGACCAGTCACAGGGGTGGTGGGACCAGTCACAGGGGTGGTGAGACCAGTCACAGGGGTGGTGAGACCAGTCACAGGGAGACCAGTCACAGGGGTAGTGAGACCAGTCACAGGGGTGGTGTGACCAGTCACAGGGGTGGTGGTACCAGTCACAGGGGTGGT
The DNA here is from genome assembly GCF_038502225.1 of Cherax quadricarinatus. Classification (NCBI taxonomy): domain Eukaryota; kingdom Metazoa; phylum Arthropoda; class Malacostraca; order Decapoda; family Parastacidae; genus Cherax; species Cherax quadricarinatus. Next base: position 44,325,227 of record NC_091314.1, read on the forward strand.
GGGACCAGTCACAGGGGTGGTGAGACCAGTCACAGGGGTGGTGAGACCAGTCACAGGGGTGGTGAGACCAGTCACAGGGGTGGTGAGACCAGTCACAGGGGTGGTGGGACCAGTCACAGGGGTGGTGAGACCAGTCACAGGGGTGGTGAGACCAGTCACAGGGGTGGTGAGACCAGTCACAGGGGTGGTGAGACCAGTCACAGGGACCAGTCACAGGGGTGCGACCAGTCACAGGGGTGGTGAGACCAGTCACAGGGGTGGTGAGACCAGTCACAGGGGTGGTGAGACCAGTCACAGGGGTGGTGAGACCAGTCACAGGGGTGGTGAGACCAGTCACAGGGGTGGTGAGACCAGTCGCAGGGGTGGTGAGACCAGTCACAGGGGTGGTGAGACCAGTCACAGGGGTGGTGAGACCAGTCACAGGGGTGGTGGAGACCAGTCACAGGGGTGGTGGACCAGTCACAGGGGTGGTGGGACCAGTCACAGGGGTGGTGAGACCAGTCGCAGGGGTGGTGGACCAGTCACAGGGGTGTTGAGACCAGTCACAGGGGTGGTGAGACCAGTCACAGGGGTGGTGGTACCAGTCACAGGGGTGGTGAGACCAGTCACAGGGGTGGTGGGACCGGTCACAGGGGTGGTGAGACCAGTCACAGGGGTGGTGGTACCAGTCACAGGGGTGGTGAGACCAGTCACAGGGGTGGTGAGACCAGTCACAGGGGTGGTGGACCAGTCACAGGGGTGGTGGGACCTGTCACAGGGGTGGTGCGACCAGTCACACTGGTGGTGAGACCAGTCACAGGGGTGGTGGTACCAGTCACAGGGGTGGTGGTACCAGTCACAGGGGTGGTGAGACCAGTCACAGGGGTGGTGGGACCAGTCACAGGGGTGGTGAGACCAGTCACAGGGGTGGTGGGACCAGTCACAGGGGTGGTGAGACCAGTCACAGGGGTGGTGAGACCAGTCACAGGGGTGGTGAGACCAGTCACAGGGGTGGTGAGACCAGTCACAGGGGTGGTGAGACCAGTCACAGGGGTGGTGGGACCAGTCACAGGGGTGGTGAGACCAGTCACAGGGGTGGTGAGAACAGTCACAGGGGTGGTTGGACCAGTCACAGGGGTGGTGGGACCAGTCACAGGGGTGGTGAGACCAGTCACAGGGGTGGTGAGACCAGTCACAGGGGTGGTGAGACCAGTCACAGGGGTGGTGAGACCAGTCACAGGGGTGGTGGGACCAGTCACAGACCAGTCACAGGGGTGGTGGACCAGTCACAGGGGTGGTGAGACCAGTCACAGGGGTGGGGACCAGTCACAGGTGTGGTGGGACCAGTCACAGGGGTGGTGAGACCAGTCACAGGGGTGGTGAGACCAGTCACAGGGGTGGTGAGACCAGTCACAGGGGTGGTGGGACCAGTCACAGGGGTGGTGAGACCAGTCACAGGGGTGGTGAGACCAGTCACAGGGGTGGTGAGACCAGTCACAGGGGTGGTGAGACCAGTCACAGGGGTGGTGAGACAGTCACAGGGGTGGTCAGTCACAGGGGTGGTGAGACCACCAGTCACAGGGGTCACAGGGGTGGTGAGACCAGTCACAGGGGTGGTGAGACCAGTCACAGGGGTGGTGTCACAGACCAGTCACAGGGGTGGTGAGACCAGTCACAGGGGTGGTGAGACCAGTCACAGGGGTGGTGAGACCAGTCACAGGGGTGGTGAGACCAGTCACAGGGGTGGTGAGACCAGTCACAGGGGTGGTGAGACCAGTCACAGGGGTGGTGAGACCAGTCACAGGGGTGGTGAGACCAGTCACAGGGGTGGTGAGACCAGTCACAGGGGTGGTGAGACCAGTCACAGGGGTGGTGAGACCAGTCACAGGGGTGGTGAGACCAGTCACAGGGGTGGTGAGACCAGTCACAGGGGTGGTGAGACCAGTCACAGGGGTGGTGAGACCAGTCACAGGGGTGGTGAGACCAGTCACAGGGGTGGTGAGACCAGTCACAGGGGTGGTGAGACCAGTCACAGGGGTGGTGAGACCAGTCACAGGGGTGGTGTGACCAGTCACAGGGGTGGTGAGACCAGTCACAGGGGTGGTGAGACCAGTCACAGGGGTGGTGGTACCAGTCACAGGGGTGGTGGTACCAGTCACAGGGGTGGTGGTACCAGTCACAGGGGTGGTGAGACCAGTCACAGGGGTGGTGGTACCAGTCACAGGGGTGGTGGTACCAGTCACAGGGGTGGTGGTACCAGTCACAGGGGTGGTGGTACCAGTCACAGGGGTGGTGGTACCAGTCACAGGGGTGGTGGTACCAGTCACAGGGGTGGTGGTACCAGTCACAGGGGTGGTGGTACCAGTCACAGGGGTGGTGGTACCAGTCACAGGGGTGGTGGGTCCAGTCACAGGGGTGGTGGGTCCAGTCACAGGGGTGGTGGTACCAGTCACAGGGGTGGTGGTACCAGTCACAGGGGTGGTGGGTCCAATCACAGGGGTGGTGGTACCAGTCACAGGGGTGGTGAGACCAGTCACAGGGGTTTTGGTACCAGTCACAGGGGTGGTGGGACCAGTCACAGGGGTGGTGGTACCAGTCACAGGGGTGGTGAGACCAGTCACAGGGGTGGTGGGACCAGTCACAGGGGTGGTGGTACCAGTCACAGGGGTGGTGGTACCAGTCACAGGGGTGGTGGGACCAGTCACAGGGGTGGTGGGACCAGTCACAGGGGTGGTGAGACCAGTCACAGGGGTGGTGGGACCAGTCACACCAGTCACAGGGGTGGTGTCACAGGGTTGGTGACACCAGTCACAGGGGTGGTGAGACCAGTCACAGGGGTGGTGGGACCAGTCACAGGGGTGGTGAGACCAGTCACAGGGGTGGTGGGACCAGTCACAGGGGTGGTGGTCAGACCACTCACAGGGGTGGTGAGACCAGTCACAGGGGTGGTGGTACCAGTCACAGGGGTGGTGGGACCAGTCACAGGGGTGGTGGGACCAGTCACAGGGGTGGTGAGACCAGTCACAGGGGTGGTGAGACCAGTCACAGGGGTAGTGAGACCAGTCACAGGGGTGGTGTGACCAGTCACAGGGGTGGTGGTACCAGTCACAGGGGTGGTGGGACCAGTCACAGGGGTGGTGAGACCAGTCACAGGGGTGGTGAGACCAGTCACAGGGGTGGTGAGACCAGTCACAGGGGTGGTGAGACCAGTCACAGGGGTGGTGAGACCAGTCACAGGGGTGGTGAGACCAGTCACAGGGGTGGTGAGACCAGTCACAGGGGTGGTGGGACCAGTCACAGGGGTGGTGAGACCAGTCACAGGGGTGGTGAGACCAGTCACAGGGGTGGTGAGACCAGTCACAGGGGTGGTGAGACCAGTCACAGGGGTGGTGAGACCAGTCACAGGGGTGGTGAGACCAGTCACAGGGGTGGTGAGACCAGTCACAGGGGTGGTGAGACCAGTCACAGGGGTGGTGAGACCAGTCACAGGGGTGGTGAGACCAGTCACAGGGGTGGTGAGACCAGTCACAGGGGTGGTGAGACCAGTCACAGGGGTGGTGAGACCAGTCACAGGGGTGGTGAGACCAGTCACAGGGGTGGTGAGACCAGTCACAGGGGTGGTGAGACCAGTCACAGGGGTGGTGAGACCAGTCACAGGGGTGGTGAGACCAGTCACAGGGGTGGTGAGACCAGTCACAGGGGTGGTGAGACCAGTCACAGGGGTGGTGAGACCAGTCACAGGGGTGGTGAGACCAGTCACAGGGGTGGTGAGACCAGTCACAGGGGTGGTGAGGGGTGGACCAGTCACAGGGGTGGTGAGACCAGTCACAGGGGTGGTGGGACCAGTCACAGGGGTGGTGGACCAGTCACAGGGGTGGTGAGACCAGTCACAGGGGTGGTGAGACCAGTCACAGGGGTGGTGAGACCAGTCACAGGGGTGGTGAGACCAGTCACAGGGGTGGTGAGACCAGTCACAGGGGTGGTGAGACCAGTCACAGGGGTGGTGAGACCAGTCACAGGGGTGGTGAGACCAGTCACAGGGGTGGTGAGACCAGTCACAGGGGTGGTGAGACCAGTCACAGGGGTGGTGAGACCAGTCACAGGGGTGGTGAGACCAGTCACAGGGGTGGTGAGACCAGTCACAGGGGTGGTGAGACCAGTCACAGGGGTGGTGGTACCAGTCACAGGGGTGGTGAGACCAGTGACAGGGGTGGTGAGACCAGTCACAGGGGTGGTGCAGTCAGACCAGTCACAGGGGTGGTGAGACCAGTCACAGGGGTGGTGGTACCAGTCACAGGGGTGGTGGGTCCAGTCACAGGGGTGGTGGGTCCAATCACAGGGGTGGTGGTACCAGTCACAGGGGTGGTGGTACCAGTCACAGGGGTGGTGAAACCAGTCACAGGGGTGGTGGTACCAGTCACATGGGTGGTGGTACCAGTCACAGGGGTGGTGGTACCAGTCACAGGGGTGGTGGTACCAGTCACAGGGGTGGTGGTACCAGTCACAGGGGTGGTGGTACCAGTCACAGGGGTGGTGGTACCAGTCACAGGGGTGGTGGTACCAGTCACAGGGGTGGTGGGTCCAGTCACAGGGGTGGTGAGACCAGTCACAGGGGTGGTGGTACCAGTCACAGGGGTGGTGGGTCCAGTCACAGGGGTGGTGGGTCCAGTCACAGGGGTGGTGGTACCAGTCACAGGGGTGGTGGGTCCAATCACAGGGGTGGTGGTACCAGTCACAGGGGTGGTGGGTCCAGTCACAGGGGTGGTGGGACCAGTCACAGGGGTGGTGGTACCAGTCACAGGGGTGGTGGGTCCAGTCACAGGGGTGGTGGGTCCAGTCACAGGGGTGGTGGGTCCAGTCACAGGGGTGGTGGGTCCAGTCACAGGGGTGGTGGTACCAGTCACAGGGGTGGTGGGTCCAGTCACAGGGGTGGTGGGTCCAGTCACAGGGGTGGTGGGTCCAGTCACAGGGGTGGTGGGACCAGTCACAGGGGTGGTGGTACCAGTCACAGGGGTGGTGGGACCAGTCACAGGGGTGGTGGGTCCAGTCACAGGGGTGGTGGGTCCAGTCACAGGGGTGGTGGGTCCAGTCACAGGGGTGGTGGGTCCAGTCACAGGGGTGGTGGGTCCAGTCACAGGGGTGGTGGGTCCAGTCACAGGGGTGGTGGGTCCAGTCACAGGGGTGGTGGGTCCAGTCACAGGGGTGGTGGGACCAGTCACAGAGTGCTACATACAAGGAGCACAAGTTCAGTGTGCCACCATGATGCTTCAGGTATTTTCTTAATGATTATGACGGGCCAGCATTTTCATTTGATCAACTGACGTTATCTCGTTGACATCATTATGCTGTACGAATGTGTTCCATACTCGAGTCATCCTGGGTATGTATGATCTCAGATGGAGTGATGTTCTGGAGAAGGGTACAGCCAGAGTGAAGTTGCTGCTTTCTGCCCGTCTTGTGGCATAAAAGCTTGTTTCACGCTGTCCTCGAAGTGGATCCAAGTGTGGTATTTTGACAATATTGGCCTTGTACATAACAGTAAGGCCACCCACATCCCTCCTATGTTGAATTCTCTGCTGAAATGACAGATCTATCCAGGATGGGTCCAGGCGAGAGATGAGACGTCTTGCTCTGTTCTCTACTCTGTCAAGCAGTCGCAGATGAGAGAGGGGACAGGCAAACCAAGAAAGTGGAGCATACTGAAGGTGTGAGCGTACTTGTGCCTCGTACAGGATCTTGCAACCCCTACTGTCAAGCAGATGCGAGATACGGCGAAGTGCTGTAAGCTTCCTGGCTGCCTTGTTTGCAAGATTTACAACATGGTTCTTCATGGTTAGTTTGGAGTCAAATTCTTCTCCAGGTGCCAACATCCTCCCATTCATCCTTACTACTGCACCAGCATTACCATCATGGTGCCTAGAGACGATCATCATTTGCGTTTTCTCAGGTGCAAATGTTACTTGCCATCTATTTCAAGCTGATATAGCTCAGCTGGTGATTGATGTAGCTTAGAGCAGCTGGCATTTCTCTGGATAAGTGAATGTCAGTGTACAGTCGTCTGCATATGCATGTGATTCTGGGATGAGATGAAGAAGGTCGTTGAAGTAGACATTCCATAACAGTGGACCCAGCACACTCCCTTGTGGAACGCTTGCCCCAATAGGATGCCTTGCTGATTCCGTTCCATTGAGGACTACACTTAGAGATCTACCATGAAGGTAATCACTGAGGAGACATAGCGTAGAGCCTGCAATTCCCAGTGCTTGAAGTTTTGCTAAGAGGCCCTGGTGCCACACCCGGTCGAAAGCGCCGCAATGTCCAGTGCTACCACACAGCTGACTTTGGATTCATCCAGTGACTGGTGCCACTTTAGTGGAGAGGTTTAACAACAAATCAGCAGCAGAGTAACCTTTCCTGAAGCCATATTGACGATCACAAAGTAGTGAGTGGTAGTCAAAAAAATCTGTCATTTGTCTTGAGATTATTGTCTCGAAGGATCTTACCAGTGATTGACAGGAGTGACACTGGTCTGTAGTTGCTGATTTCTGCTCTGCTCTTCTTTTTGTGAACAGGGACTACATTTGCCTCTTTCCATGGAGAGGGCCATTTACACTGTACTAGGCAGTGCTGAAAGATGCGAGTTAGAGGTGCTGCTAGCTGGTCTGCACATCTTCTCAACAATCTTGGGCTCAACTTGTCTGGGCCCACAGCCTTTTCTTGGTCAAGTGATTTAAGAAGGAAATGCACCTCCTCCTGCCTTATTGTCACCCTCTCTCTCTCTCCTCTCTCTCTCTCTCTCTCTCTCTCTCTCTCTCACTCACTAGGACTCACTGTTTCTCACTCTTGTAGACACATACTAGTGCTCACACTTGTACACAAGGTACTTATAATTATACATGCACAAGCACACGGAATAGTACTCTTACTTGAACTGCCACTTATACACAAACATTTACTCACATTTGTACACACTCTAGTACTCACACTAGTAGTCACACTTGTACTCACACCTGCTGTCACGATGGATGGATCACTCGGGACTCAAGATGGAAAGTACTTTTGTGTGTGTTTTGGGTAACCTTTTTCTGTAAGTCTGGAAACTCTACATAATTTGTTAAGCCGCTGTATGCTTAAGGAATTCGTAGAGGTATTAATTAATAATGAAAATTAAAAGAGTTAATGATAAACATATAATCATGCAACTCGCAGTTATTTTTTGTTTTAGGATGAGAAAGAGGGATGTGAGGAATGTCTCTTTGCGTATGCCTTTATTACTTATGGCGTCTGTAATACTTAATACTCCCCCTTGTGTATTTAGTGACATGATGGATGTTTAGCAGCCTCTCAGTGTTTGAATTATGGCATGCAGGAGGCCTGGTCATCAGCTACTGGGACATGTCACCACTTCTTGTAACGAGGAACTGGCGTGAAGGGGTAATTATGTGGTTCTTATATCCTTAGCTGGAGACTTGAGGCAAAGGTGGTTATAATTAGAGAGGAAAGTAATAAGGATATACAGAGTGAATGAAGTCCCTCAGAAAGTTAGTAGAATGTGACCCTGACCGCAGTTAACAGGTGTGTCACAGCTGTCGAGACTTTGAGGACCTCTGAAGTTCAGATTCTGGCTAGAATGTCAGAGCGTGTTTCACAAGTGATTATCATGTCCTTGGACCGTCCCTCAGTACATCAGTCCATCCAACAAGTTTAATGTTAGGTTGGCCGGAGGTCAACTCCCTTCACTCTGACTGGTTGATGTTTATAACTGGCAGTCATTCGCAGTACAATTGGGGCCCCGATAACTGCCCTATCATAACTGCCGGTTTGGCTGATTTTATAAGAAATGCTAAAAATGGTTGTGTGGTGCACAGTGAGCAGACGTAACGCACTCGGTGCACTCTGCAACATACCTCCCAACAGTTTTCCCTTAGTAGAGACAATCCTTCCAAGAGAACTCTGTCGCTGGGTCTTCCCTCTCAGTACAGTCAGTCCTTCCGATAGTAGTATGTCCTACCATTACCATGACCATGGACAGTCCCTCAGGACAGTCAATCGTTCCAACAATATGTTTTTGGACTGTTGTTTAGTACAGTCAATCTTTCTAGCAGTACCATGTCCTTTGGATGTCCCTTAGTACAGTCAATCCTTCTAGCGGTACCCTGTCCTTTGAATTTCCCTCTGCACAATCATTTCTCCTAAGATTATCCCTCGTTACAGTCAATCCTTCTAAGAATACCATGCCCTTGGACTGTCCCTCAGTATAGTCAATCTGTCCGGCAGTAACATGCCCTTGAACTGTTTCTCAGTACAGTGAGGATCTCCCACCTTTATCGGTGTATTTTAATAAATGTGTGAGACACTTAATAATTGGTTGTGTACCGAGATTGTGTATCAGTGAATCCTTCCAGGTAGTAAATGTACTTACAAACAGTCTTTGAATTACTGCTATAACCTCACTTCCCGTTCATACTTAAATATACTCGTATACCCTGTTCGTATTCTAATATGTATGATAAACACTGTACTTGATATTAGAATATAATGGAATGAACAATTGGTTGTAAAAACACGCAACTGGGAAAGAAATGGAAATGGGAAAGAAATTGTTGAGTTAAGCGTAAGACTTACGACTGGCAACAACTGGGCATCTACACAATATACTGAATTGTTTGCTATCGTAATGGCAAACACACACACACACACACACACACACACACACACGCACACACACACACACACACACACACACACACACACACACACACACACACACACACACGCACACGCACACACACGCACACACACACACACACACACACCCACACGCACACACCCACACGCACACGCACACGCACACACACACACACACACACACATACACACACACACACACACACACACACACACACACACACACACACACAAACATACACACACACACACACACACACACACACACACACACACACACACACACACACACACACACAAACATACACACACACACACACACACACACACACACACACACACACACACACACACACACACACACACACACACACACACACACAAACATACACACACACACACACACACACACACACACACACACACACACACACACACAAACATACACACACACACACACACACACACACACACACACACACACACACACACACACACACACACACACACACACACACACACACACACATACACACACACACACACACACACACACACACACACACACACACACACACACACACACACACACACACACACACACACACACACACACATACACACACACACACACACACACACACACACACACACACACACAAACATACACACACACACACACACACACACACACACACACACACACACACAAACATACACACACACACACACACACACACACACACACACACACACACACACACACACACACACACACACACACACACATACACACACACACACACACACACACACACACACACACACACACACACACACACACACACACACACACACACACACACACACACACACACACACACACACACACACACACACACACACACACACACACACACACACACACACACACACACACACACACACACACACACACGAGCCACGCCTCAGGCTGGGTGATACACAAGAATGTGAGAATAATTGTTTTAAGTAAGTCACAGTGGCCGGAGAGATGAATGAGCACTATAAACACTGTACACTGTGACTCTACTCTGAGTATTGTGACTACCGTGACTGCAGTCACTCTACTGTGACCACTGTGATTGTCATTCTACTGCAACTACCGTGACTCTCCTGTTACTCTGCTGTGACTACTGTCACTCTATTGTGACTACTGTGATTCTACTGTAACTACTGTGACTCTCCTGTGACCGCTGCGACTACTGTGACTCTACTGTGATTATTGTGATTTTACTGTGATTACTGTGACTACTGTAACTACTGTGACTACTGACACTCTACTGTGACTACTGACACTCTGCTGTGACTACTGTCACTCTACTGTGACTACTGTCATTCAACTATGACTATTGTGCCTCTACTGTGACTCTACTGTAACTATTGTGACTACTGTCACTCTACTGTGACTACTGT
>NC_091314.1:44335448-44407948 GCF_038502225.1 Cherax quadricarinatus
GTGAGGACTCAGTATTGCGGCGTCAAAGTCCGAATTTATCATCTAATGACGGGGGGGGGGGGTAGGATGCCAGACCGAGGAAGGAGCTTGGAACCTTCATATAAGAAAGGTACTTGTAACTCTCTTACTAGAGAGGAGCTTGGAACCTTCATATAAGAAAGGTACTTGTAACTCTCTTACTAGGGAGGAGCTCGGAACCTTCATATAAGAGAGGTACTTGTAACTCTCTTACTAGAGAGGAGCTTGGAACCTTCATATAAGAAAGGTACTTGTAACTCTCTTACTAGGGAGGAGCTCGGAACCTTCATATAAGAGAGGTACTTATAACTCTCTTACTAGAGAGGAGCTTGGAACCTTCATATAAGAAAGGTACTTGTAACTCCCTTACTAGAGAGGAGCTTGGAACCTTCATATAAGAGAGGTACTTATAACTCTCTTACTTGGGAGGAGCTTGGAACCTTCGTTTGAAATTCTTGACATCAGTGACTAAAAAATTGAGCTCACCAGTAAACTGAAATGTTAAGAAATGAACCAAAAACTTTCACTGTAAATCTTCCTAAATGTCTCGAGGTAACTAAACATAGATCTAAATATCTAGATGTAACTAGGCACATATCTAAATATTTAAAAGAAACTACATAAATACCTAAATGTTCAGAGACAAATAAACACACATCTAAAGGGGTTGTGAAAATATGCAACTATACTGTTTTATAAATTGCACGAAGTGCATCACTCAAGACAACAAGAACATCTCACTCCTTCACGGAAGGTGTGATCATTTAACATCACATACCTGCAAACATCTTCCAAGAAGTTCATCACTAGTCATTCCTTCCTTAACTGTCCGAAATATTATATACAGTGATGGATTTTAGCAGAAGTCTACTGGCAAGGCTGCGTCTGCTGTCACCTCCAGCAGGAGTCTCTGGCAGGGCTGCGTCTGCTCTTGTTGTCACCTCCAGCAGGAGTCTACTGGCAGGGCTGTGTCTGCTCTTGTTTTCACCTCCAGCAGGAGTCTACTGGCAGGGCTGCGTCTGCTGTCACCTCCAGCAGGAGTCTACTGGCAGGGCTGCGTCTGCTTTTCTTGTCACCTCCAGCAGGAGTCTACTGGCAGGGCTGCGTCTGCTGTCACCTCCAGCAGGAGTCTACTGGCAGGGCTGCGTCTGCTGTCACCTCCAGCAGGAGTCTACTGGCAGGGCTGCGTCTGCTTTTGTTGTCACCTCCAGCAGGAGTCTACTGGCAGGGCTGCGTCTGCTGTCACCTCCAGCAGGAGTCTACTGGCAGGGCTGCGTCTGCTCTTGTTGTCACCTCCAGCAGGAGTCTACTGGCAGGGCTGCGTCTGCTCTTGTTGTCACCTCCAGCAGGAGTCTACTGTCAGGGCTGCGTCTGCTCTTGTTGTCACCTCCAGCAGGTGTCTACTGGCAGGGCTGCGTCTGCTCTTGTTGTCACCTCCAGCAGGAGTCTACTGGCAGGGCTGCGTCTGCTCTTGTTGTCACCTCCAGCAGGAGTCTACTGGCAGGGCTGCGTCTGCTCTTGTTGTCACCTCCAGCAGGAGTCTACTGGCAGGGCTGCGTCTACTCTTGTTGTCACCTCCAGCAGGAGTCTACTGGCAGGGCTGCGTCTGCTCTTGTTGTCACCTCCAGCAGGAGTCTACTGGCAGGGCTGTGTCTGCTCTTGTTGTCACCTCCAGCAGGAGTCTGCTGGCAGGGCTGCGTCTGCTCTTGTTGTCACCTCCAGCAGGAGTCTACTGGCAGGGCTGCATCTGCTCTTGTTGTCACCTCCAGCAGGAGTCTACTGGCAGGGTTGCGTCTGCTCTTGTTGTCACCTCCAGCAGGAGTCTACTGGCAGGGCTGCGTCTGCTCTTGTTGTCACCTCCAACAGGAGTCTACTGGCAGGGCTACGTCTGCTTTTGTTGTCACCTCCAGCAGGAGTCTACTGGCAGGGCTGCGTCTGCTCTTGTTGTCACCTCCAGCAGGAGTCTACTGGCAGGGCTGTGTCTGCTCTTGTTCTCACCTCCAGCAGGAGTCTGCTGGCAGGGCTGCTTCTGCTGTCACCTCCAGCCGGAGTCTACTGGCAGGGCTGCGTCTGCTCTTGTTGTCACCTCCAGCAGGAGTCTACTGGCAGGGCTGCGTCTGCTCTTGTTATCACCTCCAGCAGGAGTCTACTGGCAGGGCTGCGTCTTCTGTCACCTCCAGCAGGAGTCTACTGGCAGGGCTGCGTCTGCTCTTGTTGTCACCTCCAGCAGGAGTCTACTGGCAGGGCTGCGTCTACTCTTGTTGTCACCTCCAGCAGGAGTCTACTGGCAGGGCTGCGTCTGCTCTTGTTGTCACCTCCAGCAGGAGTCTACTGGCAGGGCTGTGTCTGCTCTTGTTGTCACCTCCAGCAGGAGTCTGCTGGCAGGGCTGCGTCTGCTCTTGTTGTCACCTCCAGCAGGAGTCTACTGGCAGGGCTGCATCTGCTCTTGTTGTCACCTCCAGCAGGAGTCTACTGGCAGGGTTGCGTCTGCTCTTGTTGTCACCTCCAGCAGGAGTCTACTGGCAGGGCTGAGTCTGCTCTTGTTGTCACCTCCAGCAGGAGTCTACTGGCAGGGCTACGTCTGCTTTTGTTGTCACCTCCAGCAGGAGTCTACTGGCAGGGCTGCGTCTGCTCTTGTTGTCACCTCCAGCAGGAGTCTACTGGCAGGGCTGTGTCTGCTCTTGTTCTCACCTCCAGCAGGAGTCTGCTGGCAGGGCTGCTTCTGCTGTCACCTCCAGCCGGAGTCTACTGGCAGGGCTGCGTCTGCTCTTGTTGTCACCTCCAGCAGGAGTCTACTGGCAGGGCTGCGTCTGCTCTTGTTATCACCTCCAGCAGGAGTCTACTGGCAGGGCTGCGTCTTCTGTCACCTCCAGCAGGAGTCTACTGGCAGGGCTGCGTCTGCTCTTGTTGTCACCTCCAGCAGGAGTCTACTGGCAGGGCTGCGTCTGCTCTTGTTGTCACCTCCAGCAGGAGTCTACTGGCAGGGTTGCGTCTGCTCTTGTTGTCACCTCCAGCAGGAGTCTACTGGCAGGGCTGCGTCTGCTCTTGTTGTCACCTCCAGCAGGAATCTACTGGCAGGGCTGCGTCTGCTCTTGTTGTCACCTCCAGCAGGAGTCTACAGGCAGGGCTGCCTCTGCTCTTGTTGTCACCTCCAGCAGGAGTCTACTGGCAGGGCTGCGTCTACTCTTGTTATCACCTCCAGCAGGAGTCTGCTGGCAGGGCTGCGTCTACTCTTGTTATCACCTCCAGCAGGAGTCTGCTGGCAGGGCTGCGTCTACTCTTGTTATCACCTCCAGCAGGAGTCTGCTGGCAGGGCTGCGTCTACTCTTGTTATCACCTCCAGCAGGAGTCTACTGGCAGGGCTGCGTCTACTCTTGTTATCACCTCCAGCAGGAGTCTGCTGGCAGGGCTGCGTCTACTCTTGTTATCACCTCCAGCAGGAGTCTGCTGGCAGGGCTGCGTCTACTCTTGTTATCACCTCCAGCAGGAGTCTGCTGGCAGGGCTGCGTCTACTCTTGTTATCACCTCCAGCAGGAGTCTGCTGGCAGGGCTGCGTCTACTCTTGTTGTCACCTCCAGCAGGAGTCTACTGACAGGGCTGCGTCTACTCTTGTTATCACCTCCAGCAGGAGTCTGCTGGCAGGGCTGCGTCTACTCTTGTTATCACCTCCAGCAGGAGTCTGCTGGCAGGGCTGCGTCTACTCTTGTTATCACCTCCAGCAGGAGTCTACTGGCAGGGCTGCGTCTACTCTTGTTATCACCTCCAGCAGGAGTCTGCTGGCAGGGCTGCGTCTACTCTTGTTATCACCTCCAGCAGGAGTCTGCTGGCAGGGCTGCGTCTACTCTTGTTATCACCTCCAGCAGGAGTCTGCTGGCAGGGCTGCGTCTACTCTTGTTATCACCTCCAGCAGGAGTCTGCTGGCAGGGCTGCGTCTACTCTTGTTATCACCTCCAGCAGGAGTCTACTGGCAGGGCTGCGTCTACTCTTGTTATCACCTCCAGCAGGAGTCTGCTGGCAGGGCTGCGTCTACTCTTGTTATCACCTCCAGCAGGAGTCTGCTGGCAGGGCTGCGTCTACTCTTGTTATCACCTCCAGCAGGAGTCTGCTGGCAGGGCTGCGTCTACTCTTGTTATCACCTCCAGCAGGAGTCTGCTGGCAGGGCTGCGTCTACTCTTGTTGTCACCTCCAGCAGGAGTCTACTGACAGGGCTGCGTCTACTCTTGTTATCACCTCCAGCAGGAGTCTACTGGCAGGGCTGCATCTGCTCTTGTTGTCACCTCCAGCAGGAGTCTACTGGCAGTTCTGCGTCTGCTCTTGTTGTCACCTCCAGCAGGAGTCTACTGGCAAGGCTGCTCTTGTTGTCACCTCCAGCAGGAGTCTACTGGCAGCTCTGCTTCTGCTCTTGTTGTCACCTTCAGCAGGAGTCTACTGGCAGCCCTGCTTCTGCTCTTGTTGTCACCTCCAGCAGGAGTCTACTGGCAGCCCTGCTTCTGCTCTTGTTGTCACCTACAGCAGGAGTCTACTGGCAGCCCTGCTTCTGCTCTTGTTGTCACCTCCAGCAGGAGTCTACTGGCAGCCCTGCTTCTGCTCTTGTTGTCACCTAGATTACAACTATAGCAACCATGTTGAGTCAGACATAAAAATTAACAACTGGATTGGTGATTAATGGAGTTTAAATCTTATAGGTCAGCCCAGAGTCACGTAAACGTTTCACCGCCACACTGGAATAATTTAATCCCTAAATTAAGAATTAAAATGACTTATCAGTGTATATTAAATACCCTGGGAAAAATACATATATGTGTATATATATCTTTTGAACATTTGGGTCTTTTACATAATATTTTACTAGCTATTATTAACAGCAAATCATCTTCAAAAATGATGAGTTAAATCATTAACTAAATTCAATAAAATTAATGACATAACAACGTTCAGAGTAAAAATTAAACCCATATATTTGTTGACAAATTCTTTTACTCTTTTTAATGACTAGCGATTATATCACTAGCGATTATATCACTAGCGATTATATCACTAGCGATTATATCACTAGCGATTATATCACTAGCGATTATATCACTAGCGATTATATCACTAGCGATTATATCACTAGCGATTATATCACTAGCGATTATATCACTAGCGATTATATCACTAGCGATTATATCACTAGCGATTATATCACTCTCCATGGGGAAGTGGAACAGAATTCTTCCTCCGTAAGCCATGCGTGTTGTAAGAGGCGACTAAAATGCCGGGAGCAAGGGGCTAGTAACCCCTTCTCCTGTATATATTACGAAATTTAAAAAGAGAAACTTTAGTTTTTTCTTTTGGGCCACCCTGCCTCGGTGGGATACGGCTGGTATGTTGAAAGAATAAAGATTATATCACTAGCGATTATATCACTAGCGATTATATCACTTAAGTGTATAATTCTGCTGGTGAGAGGACGTGGTGTGTGGTATATACTTTGTGATGCATGTCTCTCAGTATATATATACTGATACGTACGTCCCTCATTGCATATATACTGACATATATATCTGTCAGTGTATATATACTGACGTGTATGTGTCTCAGTGTACATATGCTGATTAAAGTATTCTTGCCTAGTGATGGACAGGTGACTGGCACCCATAATGACCCTCATATAGTCGATAGGTTTTAAACCCTCTCCTCCCTTAACAGTCTAAACAAGTAATGTGTGTCACACTGGTGTATGTGCCAAGCCTGACACAGTCTGAGGTACGACAAGCCTGACACAGTCTGAGGTACGACGAGCCTGACACAGTCTGAGGTACGACGAGCCTGACACAGTCTGAGGTACGACAAGCCTGACACAGTCTGAGGTACGACA
The DNA here is from genome assembly GCF_038502225.1 of Cherax quadricarinatus. Lineage (NCBI taxonomy): Eukaryota > Metazoa > Arthropoda > Malacostraca > Decapoda > Parastacidae > Cherax > Cherax quadricarinatus. Next base: position 44,341,327 of record NC_091314.1, read on the forward strand.
AGCCTGACACAGTCTGAGGTACGACAAGCCTGACACAGTCTGAGGTACGACGAGCCTGACACAGTCTGAGGTACGACAAGCCTGACACAGTCTGAGGTACGACAAGCCTGACACAGTCTGAGGTACGACGAGCCTGACACAGTCTGAGGTACGACAAGCCTGACACAGTCTGAGGTACGACGAGCCTGACACAGTCTGAGGTACGACGAGCCTGACACAGTCTGAGGTACGACAAGCCTGACACAGTCTGAGGTACGACAAGCCTGACACAGTCTGAGGTACGACAAGCCTGACACAGTCTGAGGTACGACAAGCCTGACACAGTCTGAGGTACGACAAGCCTGACACAGTCTGAGGTACGACGAGCCTGACACAGTCTGAGGTACGACGAGCCTGACACAGTCTGAGGTACGACAAGCCTGACACAGTCTGAGGTACGACAAGCCTGACACAGTCTGAGGTACGACAAGCCTGACACAGTCTGAGGTACGACGAGCCTGACACAGTCTGAGGTACGACGAGCCTGACACAGTCTGAGGTACGACAAGCCTGACACAGTCTGAGGTACGACAAGCCTGACACAGTCTGAGGTACGACAAGCCTGACACAGTCTGAGGTACGACAAGCCTGACACAGTCTGAGGTACGACGAGCCTGACACAGTCTGAGGTACGACAAGCCTGACACAGTCTGAGGTACGACAAGCCTGACACAGTCTGAGGTACGACAAGCCTGACACAGTCTGAGGTACGACAAGCCTGACACAGTCTGAGGTACGACAAGCCTGACACAGTCTGAGGTACGACGAGCCTGACACAGTCTGAGGTACGACGAGCCTGACACAGTCTGAGGTACGACAAGCCTGACACAGTCTGAGGTACGACAAGCCTGACACAGTCTGAGGTACGACAAGCCTGACACAGTCTGAGGTACGACAAGCCTGACACAGTCTGAGGTACGACAAGCCTGACACAGTCTGAGGTACGACGAGCCTGACACAGTCTGAGGTACGACGAGCCTGACACAGTCTGAGGTACGACAAGCCTGACACAGTCTGAGGTACGACAAGCCTGACACAGTCTGAGGTACGACAAGCCTGACACAGTCTGAGGTACGACGAGCCTGACACAGTCTGAGGTACGACGAGCCTGACACAGTCTGAGGTACGACAAGCCTGACACAGTCTGAGGTACGACAAGCCTGACACAGTCTGAGGTACGACAAGCCTGACACAGTCTGAGGTACGACAAGCCTGACACAGTCTGAGGTACGACAAGCCTGACACAGTCTGAGGTACGACAAGCCTGACACAGTCTGAGGTACGACAAGCCTGACACAGTCTGAGGTACGACAAGCCTGACACAGTCTGAGGTACGACAAGCCTGACACAGTCTGAGGTACGACGAGCCTGACACAGTCTGAGGTACGACAAGCCTGACACAGTCTGAGGTACGACAAGCCTGACAGTCTGAGGTACGACAAGCCTGACACAGTCTGAGGTACGACAAGCCTGACACAGTCTGAGGTACGACAAGCCTGACACAGTCTGAGGTACGACGAGCCTGACACAGTCTGAGGTACGACGAGCCTGACACAGTCTGAGGTACGACAAGCCTGACACAGTCTGAGGTACGACAAGCCTGACACAGTCTGAGGTACGACAAGCCTGACACAGTCTGAGGTACGACAAGCCTGACACAGTCTGAGGTACGACGAGCCTGACACAGTCTGAGGTACGACAAGCCTGACACAGTCTGAGGTACGACAAGCCTGACACAGTCTGAGGTACGACAAGCCTGACACAGTCTGAGGTACGACAAGCCTGACACAGTCTGAGGTACGACAAGCCTGACACAGTCTGAGGTACGACGAGCCTGACACAGTCTGAGGTACGACGAGCCTGACACAGTCTGAGGTACGACAAGCCTGACACAGTCTGAGGTACGACAAGCCTGACACAGTCTGAGGTACGACAAGCCTGACACAGTCTGAGGTACGACAAGCCTGACACAGTCTGAGGTACGACAAGCCTGACACAGTCTGAGGTACGACGAGCCTGACACAGTCTGAGGTACGACGAGCCTGACACAGTCTGAGGTACGACAAGCCTGACACAGTCTGAGGTACGACAAGCCTGACACAGTCTGAGGTACGACAAGCCTGACACAGTCTGAGGTACGACGAGCCTGACACAGTCTGAGGTACGACGAGCCTGACACAGTCTGAGGTACGACAAGCCTGACACAGTCTGAGGTACGACAAGCCTGACACAGTCTGAGGTACGACAAGCCTGACACAGTCTGAGGTACGACAAGCCTGACACAGTCTGAGGTACGACAAGCCTGACACAGTCTGAGGTACGACAAGCCTGACACAGTCTGAGGTACGACAAGCCTGACACAGTCTGAGGTACGACAAGCCTGACACAGTCTGAGGTACGACAAGCCTGACACAGTCTGAGGTACGACGAGCCTGACACAGTCTGAGGTACGACAAGCCTGACACAGTCTGAGGTACGACAAGCCTGACAGTCTGAGGTACGACAAGCCTGACACAGTCTGAGGTACGACAAGCCTGACACAGTCTGAGGTACGACAAGCCTGACACAGTCTGAGGTACGACGAGCCTGACACAGTCTGAGGTACGACAAGCCTGACACAGTCTGAGGTACGACAAGCCTGACACAGTCTGAGGTACGACAAGCCTGACACAGTCTGAGGTACGACAAGCCTGACACAGTCTGAGGTACGACAAGCCTGACACAGTCTGAGGTACGACAAGCCTGACACAGTCTGAGGTACGACAAGCCTGACACAGTCTGAGGTACGACAAGCCTGACACAGTCTGAGGTACGACAAGCCTGACACAGTCTGAGGTACGACAAGCCTGACACAGTCTGAGGTACGACAAGCCTGACACAGTCTGAGGTACGACAAGCCTGACACAGTCTGAGGTACGACAAGCCTGACACAGTCTGAGGTACGACAAGCCTGACACAGTCTGAGGTACGACAAGCCTGACACAGTCTGAGGTACGACAAGCCTGACACAGTCTGAGGTACGACAAGCCTGACACAGTCTGAGGTACGACAAGCCTGACACAGTCTGAGGTACGACAAGCCTGACACAGTCTGAGGTACGACAAGCCTGACACAGTCTGAGGTACGACAAGCCTGACACAGTCTGAGGTACGACAAGCCTGACACAGTCTGAGGTACGACAAGCCTGACACAGTCTGAGGTACGACAAGCCTGACACAGTCTGAGGTACGACAAGCCTGACACAGTCTGAGGTACGACAAGCCTGACACAGTCTGAGGTACGACAAGCCTGACACAGTCTGAGGTACGACAAGCCTGAAACAGTGTGAGGTACGACAAGCCTGACACAGTCTGAGGTACGACAAGCCTGACACAGTCTGAGGTACGACGAGCCTGACACAGTCTGAGGTACGACAAGCCTGACACAGTCTGAGGTACGACAAGCCTGACACAGTCTGAGGTACGACAAGCCTGACACAGTCTGAGGTACGACGAGCCTGACACAGTCTGAGGTACGACAAGCCTGACACAGTCTGAGGTACGACAAGCCTGACACAGTCTGAGGTACGACAAGCCTGACACAGTCTGAGGTACGACAAGCCTGACACAGTCTGAGGTACGACAAGCCTGACACAGTCTGAGGTACGACAAGCCTGACACAGTCTGAGGTACGACAAGCCTGACACAGTCTGAGGTACGACAAGCCTGACACAGTCTGAGGTACGACAAGCCTGAAACAGTGTGAGGTACGACAAGCCTGACACAGTCTGAGGTACGACAAGCCTGACACAGTCTGAGGTACGACGAGCCTGACACAGTCTGAGGTACGACAAGCCTGACACAGTCTGAGGTACGACAAGCCTGACACAGTCTGAGGTACGACAAGCCTGACACAGTCTGAGGTACGACGAGCCTGACACAGTCTGAGGTACGACAAGCCTGACACAGTCTGAGGTACGACAAGCCTGACACAGTCTGAGGTACGACAAGCCTGACACAGTCTGAGGTACGACAAGCCTGACACAGTCTGAGGTACGACAAGCCTGACACAGTCTGAGGTACGACAAGCCTGACACAGTCTGAGGTACGACGAGCCTGACACAGAGGTACGACAAGCCTAACACAGAGGTACGACAAGTCTGACAGTCTGACGTACGCCAACCCTGACACAGTCTGAGGTACGACAAGCCTAACAGTCTGAGGTACGACAAGCCTAACAGTCTGAGGTACGACAAGCCTAACAGTCTGAGGTACGACAAGCCTAACACAGAGGTACGACAAGCCTGACACAGTAAGAGGTACAATAAGCTTGACACAGTCGGAAGTACAATAAGCTTGACACATTCAGAGGTACAACAAGCCTGACAAAGTCAGAGGTACAAACAAGTCAGACACAGTCAGACGTACGACAAGGCTGATACAGAGGTACGACAAGCCTACCACAGGTACTACAAGCCTAATAATTTGAAAAAATTCACTGACGTCCGCCTAGCAATTAAAGCAAATTTCTGCAGATGTAAATACCTTGAATTATACTTAACCGTCAATTTAGACATTAATAAATAGACTATAAAAAGCTTCGTTACATTTCAAGTATTGGTAACTAGTTCTTAAATAGTGAACTCCGTCATTATACAGCAACTAAAAATTACCTCCGCTTCTACTACTACTACTATTGCTCCTACTCTTGCTATTACTACTACTGCTACTACTATCACGCCGCCGCTGCCGCCGCTACTACTCATCACTTCACTACCGATGCTGGCTGCCAGCACAACCACCACTACCAATATCACTACCACCGCTTCCCACCACTACCGCCGCTGCCGCTGCCACTACTACCACCACTACCACTACCAATACCACCACCAGTACCACCACCACTGCCAACACCACTACCACTTCCACCATCTGTACCACCGCTACCAGGACTCCACCACCATTACCGCCGCCGCTGCTACTACCACTTCACTACCACCACCGCCGCCGCCGCCGCCGCTGCTGCTGCCGCTGCCGCCGCCATTATCTCACCGCCAATACCACCTTCCACCACTACCACCACCACCACCGCCACTACCCTCCTCCCTACCACTTCTCACTACCACTTCACTACTCACTCACTACAACCACTACTACTGTCACACCACCTTCCACCACCAACCACTACTCACTACCACCACTAACACTGCCACCACCACCGCTGCCAATACTCACCAACACCACCACTCACCACTACCACCACCACCCATAACCGGCTAATACCTACTCACCACTCTACCATTTGCAACACTGCCACCAGACTCCACCACCACACCACTCACTGCCACCACCACCACTCATTACCACTACCACTACCACTGCTACCACTCACCACCACCACTACCACTACCACCACCAATTTCACCACTACTACCACTGCCACCATTCCAATTACCACTACTACCACCACCGCCGCTGCCACTACCACCACCACCACTACTACTATTCTGCCGGGGCTGCTGCCATTAATACCACCGCACCACTCCTCCACCACCACCACCACCACCACTGCCACTACCACCTCCACCACCACCACCACTCACCACTCCACCACCACTACCACCACCGCCACTACTCCTCCACCACTACCACTGACACCACCTCCACCACTACTCACCACTACACTGCCACACTCCACCACCACTACTCACCACCCCTTCCACACCATCATCACCACTGTCACTCACTCTTCCACCACTATCACCACTACCACTACCACTACTGGCTACCACTCCACCACCACCACCACCACCACCACCACCGCCACCACTCCACCAATACCACCACCACCACCACCACACCACCACCGCTACCACCTCCACCACCACCACCACCACTGCTCCACCACCACCACCACCACCACTGCCCCACCACCACCACCACCGCCACTCACTCCACCACCACCACTACCACCGCCACCACTCCTCCAACCACCACCACCACTACCACCACCTTCCACCACCACCACCACCACCACCGCCACCACCTCCACCACCGCCACCACCACCGCCACCACCACTATCCCACCACCACCACTCACCACCACCGCTGCCACCACTCCACCACCACCACTACTCACCTCCACCACCACCACCACCACTCTGCCACCACCTCCACCACCACACCACCACCACTCATCACCACCACCACTGCCACCTCCACCCACCACCATCGCTCGCTACTACTACTACTACTACTACTACCTACAACATAAGTGTCATGTGGGTTTTCGAAACGTGGAAGGGGTAAGAATACTCACGTAGGCTGGTAGTACGTATAATATTACGGAAAGTATGGGAAGGCACCAACAGCCGACCTGCCTCTCTGCTCTCTATCTTGACTGACTCATAGTGTCTACGGGTGAGGGTGTTTGAAATCCTGCTATGGTCAGCAGCAATATGAATACAGTCAATGATTCACACAGACGGTTGGTAGTGAGTCATCTACTGGTACACTGGTTACTGGTAACTGGTTACTAGGAGCTGGTACTACTACTGAGAGCTCGGCAGCGCTAATGAATGAATTACTTCACATGGAGTGACTGACTGGTACACTACAGAATAATACTTACTAAAGACATAGAGTAACATAGAAAAAAACACAGATAAAAAAATATAAAAATGAAACACAAGAGATGAGCGATAACACTGAAAAATATTGCAAAAATAATGAGTCAAAGAAACACTGAGTCTACACTGAAAACACAAGGCTTAGAGTACACAAGAAATTCACTGTAAATGTCTCACACACGCAAATGTCTTTAAATGCAAGAAAATGTCTCTAGAAAATTATCACTGAAGTCTGGAGTAGAAGACGGAGTGACTAGTGATGAGGGGAAGGTTGTCCTGCGGGTGATGACGCCTCCTACACTCACGCTGTTGTCGGAAGAAATGCGCTTTCTCGGTGAACTCACATAACTGGCTTTATCGTTGGCGCTCAGCTACAATCTCTTGACCAATTATGTGAGCTAAAACAGTACTAGGACCCGGTACATCGGTGGAAAAAGAAAACCCGGGTGGCGGGTGGTGGGGGCAGCGGGACAAGCTGGCCCTGTGCGCTCTCACTGCCACGCACTTCTCACCACGCACAAGGTGGCTTAACTAAATCACAATGCCACAGGGATGATGAAGACCACTCTTACCAGCATCCAAGCACAAGCGATACATGAAACAATACTTCAGAGGAACTTGCATGGCTTACTTCTCTCTCTCAGCTGGGTTAGAAGCTGGGTTGGCTGACTGGCTTAACCCACGAGAATGGCTGACTGGAAGATGTGTAACGATGCACACAGCATGAAGGAGCAGGTGGATGACAGGAGACAGGCTGGATGGTAGGCTGAGGCTGGCTGACTAGTGTTCACTTCCACAGTCTGGCTTACTGACTGGCTTAATTGCAAAATCCGGGTCAACCCCTCGGAGATTGAAGCAATTAGCACACGAACTAAGCCAGGAAGCTTGAACAACGGCTGCAACAGGCTTGCAGGCTGGAGTACAGGGTGGAGAAGAGTGAGGGGTAGCGGCTGGAGGTGGCACAGTTCACCTCTGACCTGCCGGCAACCCACAAACAGTCTTCTGTTTTCGAAACGTGGAAGGGGTAAGAATACTCACGTAGGCTGGTAGTACGTATAATATAACGGAAAGTATGGGAAGGCACCAACAGCCGACCTGCCTTTCTCTGCTGGGTTAGAAGCTGGGTTGGCTGACTGGCTTAACCCACGAGAATGGCTGACTGGAAGATGTGTAACGATGCACACAGCATGAAGGAGCAGGTGGATGACAGGAGACAGGCTGGATGGTAGGCTGAGGCTGGCTGACTAGTGTTCACTTCCACAGTCTGGCTTACTGACGGCTGCAACAGGCTTGCAGGCTGGAGTACAGGGTGGAGAAGAGTGAGGGGTAGCGGCTGGAGGTGGCACAGTTCACCTCTGACCTGCCGGCAACCCACAAACAGTCTTCTAACGTCTGAAATACCCTTAAATCCACGCCCACACCACTGCCACCATTTGTCATGTGGGTTTTCGAAACGTGGAAGGGGTAAGAATACTCACGTAGGCTGGTAGTACGTATAATATAACGGAAAGTATGGGAAGGCACCAACAGCCGACCTGCCTTTCTCTGCTCCCTATCTTGACTGACTCATAGTGCCTACGGGTGAGGGTGTTTGAAATCCTGCTATGGTCAGCAGGAATATGAATACAGTCAATGATTCACACAGACGGTTGGTAGTGAGTCATCTACTGGTACACTGGTTACTGGTAACTGGTTACTAGGAACTGGTACTACTACTGAGATAAGCAATAAAGTGTCACATTAGTTGCACATGTGTCCTTTTACCTAAGATATTGACGGTAATACTGCAGTGTTATTACAAGCCTGACACAGAGGTACGACAAGCCTGACACAGAGGTACGACAAGCCTGACACAGAGGTACGACAAGCCTGACACGGAGGTACGACAAGCCTGACACAGAAGTAGGACAAGCCTGACACAGAGGTACGACAATCCTGACACAGAGGTACGACAAGCCTGACACAGAAGTTGGATAAGCCTGACACAGAGGTACGACAAGCCTCACACAGAAGTACGACAAGCCTGACACAGAAGTAGGACAAGCCTAACACAGAGGTACGACAAGCCTGACACAGAGGTACGACAAGCCTGACACAGAAGTAGGACAAGCCTGACACTGAGGGACGACAAACCTGACACAGAGATACATCAAGCCTGACACGGAGGTACGACAAGCCTAACACAGGTACAACAAGCCTGACACAGAGGTACGACAATCCTGACACAGAAGTAGGACAAGCCTGACACAGAGGTACGACAATCCTGACACAGAAGTAGGACAAGCGTGACACAGAAGTAGGACAAGCCTGACACAGAGGTACGACAAGCCTGACACAGCAGTACGCACTCTTCTCCTACACACATGCTATTTATAATATTAAACTCAAAACTTGTACATGTGTAGTTTAAGCTACGATTTATACACTTCCATCAGGTATATTTGTTAAATATTAATAATGTTGGAAGATGTAGTGAGTGAAGCACTGACTGGACAACCTGGTGTCGTCACATCTACCTCTGGAAACACCCTCGTGTATTTCCACATGCTCCGAGCACCTTCTAGTGTAGCTGTTCTTTGTTGAAGAGAGAAGAAAAAGTATACTACATGTCTTACACACTGTCATACATACTGGGAAATGCTAACACTGTGCTGGCAGTCATTACGTATGAACTTATGGCGCTAAAGTTATCTAACAGAGAACTTAACACAACTTAACACATCTTAACACTGAAGACGCTTGACTAACACGCTTGAATAAGACACTTGACTAACACGCTTGACTAACACGCTTGACTAACACGCTTGACTAACACGCTTGACTAGCACGCTTGACTAAGACTCTTGACTAACACGCTTGACTAACACGCTTGACTAACACGCTTGACTAACACGCTTGACTAACACACTTGACTAACACACTTGACTAACACGCTTGACTAACATGCTTGACTAACACGCTTGACTAGCACACTTGACTAAGACTCTTGACTAACACGCTTGACTAACACGCTTGACTAACACGCTTGACTAACACGCTTGACTAACACGCTTGACTAACACGCTTGACTAACACACTTGACTAACACGCTTGACTAACACGCTTGACTAACACGCTTGACTAGCACGCTTGAATAACACGCTTGACTAACACGCTTGACTAACAAGCTTGACTAACACGCTTGACTAAGACTCTTGACTAACACTCTTGACTAAGACTCTTGACTGACACGCTTGACAAACACGCTTGACTAAGACTCTTGACTGACACGCTTGACTAACACGCTTGACTAAGACTCTTCACTAAGACTCTTGACTAACACGCTTGACTAACACGCTTGACTAACACACTTGACTAAGACTCTTGACTAACACGCTTGACTAACACGCTTGACTAACACGCTTGATTAACACGCTTGACTAACACGCTTGACTAACACACTTGACTAACACGCTTGACTAACACGCTTGACTAGCACGCTTGACTAAGACTCTTGACTAACACGCTTGACTAACATGCTTGACTAACACGCTTGACTAACACGCTTGACTAACACGCTTGACTAACACGCTTGACTAACAAGCTTGACTAAGACTCTTGACTAACACGCTTGACTAACACGCTTGACTAACACGCTTGACTAACACGCTTGAATAAGATGCTTGACTAACACGCTTGACTAAGACGCTTGACTAACATGCTTGACTAACACGCTTGACTAAAATGCTTGACTAACACGCTTGAATAAGATGCTTGACTAACACGCTTGACTAACACGCTTGACTAACACGCTTGACTAACACGCTTGACTAACACGCTTGACTAACACGCTTGACTAACACGCTTGACTAACACGCTTGACTAACACGCTTGACTAACACGCTTGACTAACACGCTTGACTAACATGCTTGACTAACACACTTGACTAAGACTCTTGACTAAGACGCTTGACTAACACGCTTGACTAACACGCTTGACTAACACGCTTGACTAAGACTCTTGACTAACACGCTTGACTAACACGCTTGACTAACACGCTTGACTAAAACTCTTGACTAAGACGCTTGACTAACACGCTTGACTAACACGCTTGACTAAGACTCTTGACAAAGACTCTTGACTAACACGCTTGACTAACACGCTTGACTAAGACTCTTGACTAACACGCTTGACTAACACGCTTGACTAAGACTCTTGACTAACACGCTTGACTAACACGCTTGACTAAGACTCTTGACTAACATGCTTGACTAACACGCTTGACTAAGACTCTTGACTAACACGCTTGACTAACATGCTTGACTAACACGCTTGACTAAGACTCTTGACTAACACGCTTGACTAACACGCTTGACTAACACGCTTGACTAAAACTCTTGACTAAGACGCTTGACTAACACGCTTGACTAACACGCTTGACTAACACGTTTGACTAACACGCTTGACTAAGACTCTTGACTAAGACTCTTGACTAACACGCTTGACTAACACACTTGACTAAGACTCTTGACTAAGACTCTTGACTAACACGCTTGAATAACACGCTTGACTAAGACTCTTGACTAACACGCTTGACTAACACGCTTGACTAACACGCTTGACTAAAATGCTTGACTAACACGCTTGACTAAAACTCTTGACTAACACACTTGACTAAGACTCTTGACTAACATGCTTGACTAAGACTCATGACTAAGACTCTTGACTAACACGCTTGACTAAGACTCTTGACTAACACGCTTGACTAAGACTCTTGACTAACATGCTTGACTAAGACTCATGACTAAGACTCTTGACTAACACGCTTGACTAAGACTCTTGACTAACACGCTTGACTAAGACTCTTGACTAAGACTCTTACTAAGACTCATGACTAAGACTCTTGACTAACACGCTTGACTAAGACTCTTGACTAACACGCTTGACTAAGACTCTTGACTAACACACTTGACTAAGACTCTTGACTAAGACTCTTGACTAACACACTTGACTAAGACTCTTGACTAAGACTCTTGACTAACACGCTTGACTAAAATGCTTGACTAACACGCTTGACTAAGACTCTTGACTAACACGCTTGACTAACACGCTTGACTAAGACTCTTGACTAAGACTCTTGACTAACACGCTTGACTAACACGCTTGACTAACACGCTTGACTAAAATGCTTGACTAACACGCTTGACTAAGACTCTTGACTAACACGCTTGACTAAAATGCTTGACTAACACGCTTGACTAAGACTCTTGACTAACACGCTTGACTAACACGCTTGACTAAGACTCTTGACTAACACGCTTGACTAAGACGCTTGACTAAGACTCTTGATTAACACGCTTGACTAAGACTCTTGACTAACACGCTTGACTAAGACGCTTGACTAAGACTCTTGATTAACACGCTTGACTAAGACTCTTGACTAAGACTCTTGACTAACACGCATGACTAAAATGCTTGACTAACACGCTTGACTAAGACTCTTGACTAACACGCTTGACTAACACGCTTGACTAAGACTCTTGACTAACACGCTTGACTAAGACGCTTGACTAAGACTCTTGATTAACACGCTTGACTAAGACTCTTGACTAAGACTCTTGACTAACACGCATGACTAAGACTCTTGACTAACACGCTTGACTAACACGCTTGACTAGCACGATTGACTAACACGCTTGACTAACACGCTTGACTAAGACTCTTGACTAAGACTCTTGACTAAGACTCTTGACTAACACGCTTGACTAACACGCTTGACTAAGACTCTTGACTAACACGCTTGGCTAACACGCTTGACTAAGACTCTTGACTAAGACTCTTGACTAAGACTCTTGACTAAGACTCTTGACTAACACGCTTGACTAAAACGCTTGACTAAGACTCTTGACTAACACGCTTGGCTAACACGCTTGACTAAGACTCTTGACTAACACGCTTGGCTAACACGCTTGACTAAGACTCTTGACTAAGACTCTTGACTAAGACTCTTGACTAACACACTTGACTAAGACTCTTGACTAAGACTCTTGACTAACACACTTGACTAAGACTCTTGACTAAGACTCTTGACTAACACGCTTGACTAAAATGCTTGACTAACACGCTTGACTAAGACTCTTGACTAACACGCTTGACTAACACGCTTGACTAAGACTCTTGACTAAGACTCTTGACTAACACGCTTGACTAACACGCTTGACTAACACGCTTGACTAAAATGCTTGACTAACACGCTTGACTAAGACTCTTGACTAACACGCTTGACTAAAATGCTTGACTAACACGCTTGACTAAGACTCTTGACTAACACGCTTGACTAACACGCTTGACTAAGACTCTTGACTAACACGCTTGACTAAGACGCTTGACTAAGACTCTTGATTAACACGCTTGACTAAGACTCTTGACTAACACGCTTGACTAAGACGCTTGACTAAGACTCTTGATTAACACGCTTGACTAAGACTCTTGACTAAGACTCTTGACTAACACGCATGACTAAAATGCTTGACTAACACGCTTGACTAAGACTCTTGACTAACACGCTTGACTAACACGCTTGACTAAGACTCTTGACTAACACGCTTGACTAAGACGCTTGACTAAGACTCTTGATTAACACGCTTGACTAAGACTCTTGACTAAGACTCTTGACTAACACGCATGACTAAGACTCTTGACTAACACGCTTGACTAACACGCTTGACTAGCACGATTGACTAACACGCTTGACTAACACGCTTGACTAAGACTCTTGACTAAGACTCTTGACTAAGACTCTTGACTAACACGCTTGACTAACACGCTTGACTAAGACTCTTGACTAACACGCTTGGCTAACACGCTTGACTAAGACTCTTGACTAAGACTCTTGACTAAGACTCTTGACTAAGACTCTTGACTAACACGCTTGACTAAAACGCTTGACTAAGACTCTTGACTAACACGCTTGGCTAACACGCTTGACTAAGACTCTTGACTAACACGCTTGGCTAACACGCTTGACTAAGACTCTTGACTAAGACTCTTGACTAAGACTCTTGACTAAGACTCTTGACTAACACGCTTGACTAAAACGCTTGACTAAGACTCTTGACTAACACACTTGACTAACACGCTTGACTAAGACTCTTGACTAACACGCTTGGCTAACACGCTTGACTAAGACTCTTGACTAAGACTCTTGACTAAGACGCTTGACTAAGACTCTTGACTAAGACTCTTGACTAACACGCTTGACTAAGACTCTTGACTAACACGCTTGACTAACACGCTTGACTAAGACTCTTGACTAACACGCTTGGCTAACACGCTTGACTAAGACTCTTGACTAAGACTCTTGACTAACACGCTTGACTAAGACTCTTGACTAACACGCTTGGCTAACACGCTTGACTAAGACTCTTGACTAAGACTCTTGACTAACACACTTGACTAAGACTCTTGACTAAGACGCTTGACTAAAACGCTTGACTAAGACTCTTGACTAACACACTTGACTAAGACTCTTGACTAAGGCTCTTGACTAAGGCTCTTGACTAAGGCTCTTGACTAACACGCTTGACTAACACGCTTGACTAACACGCTTGACTAAGACTCTTGACTAACACGCTTGACTAACACGCTTGACTAACACGCGTGACTAAGACTCTTGACTAAGGCTGTTGACTAACATGCTTGACTAACACGCTTGACTAACACGCGTGACTAAGACTCTTGAATAAGACTCTTGACTAACACGCTTGACTAACACACTTGACTAAGACTCTTGAATAACACGCTTGACTAAGACTCTTGACTAACACGCTTGACTAACACACTTGACTAAGACTCTTGACTAACACGCTTGACTAAGACTCTTGACTAAGACTCTTGACTAACACGCTTGACTAAGACTCTTGAATAAGACTCTTGACTAACACGCTTGACTAAGACTCTTGACTAAGACTCTTGACTAACACGCTTGACTAAGACTCTTGACTAAGACTCTTGACTAACACGCTTGACTAAGACTCTTGACTAACACGCTTGACTAAGACTCTTGACTAACACGCTTGACTAAGACTCTTGACTAAGACTCTTGACTAACACGCTTGACTAACACGCTTGACTAACACGCTTGCCTAAGACTCTTGACTAACACGCTTGACTAAGACTCTTGACTAAGTCTCTTGACTAACACGCTTGACTAACACGCTTGACTAAGACTCTTGACTAAGACTCTTGACTAACACGCTTGACTAAGACTCTTGACTAACACGCTTGACTAAGACTCTTGACTAACACGCTTGACTAACACGCTTGACTAAGACTCTTGACTAACACGCTTGACTAACACGCTTGACTAAGACTCTTGACTAACACGCTTGACTAAGACTCTTGACTAAGACTCTTGACTAACACGCTTGACTAACACGCTTGACTAACACGCTTGACTAACACGCTTGACTAAGACTCTTGACTAACACGCTTGACTAAGACTCTTGACTAACACGCTTGACTAAGACTCTTGACTAACACGCTTGACTAAGACTCTTGACTAACACGCTTGACTAAGACTCTTGACTAAAACTCTTGACTAAGACTCTTGACTAAGACGCTTGACTAACACGCTTGACTAAGACTCTTGACTAACACGCTTGACTAACACGCTTGACTAAGACTCTTGACTAAGACTCTTGACTAAGACGCTTGACTAAGACGCTTGACTAACACGCTTGACTAACACGCTTGACTAACACGCTTGACTAACACGCTTGACTAAGACTCTTGACTAAGATGCTTGACTAAGACTCTTGACTAACACGCTTGACTAACACGCTTGACTAAGACTCTTGACTAAGACTCTTGACTAAGACGCTTGACTAAGACGCTTGACTAACACGCTTGACTAACACGCTTGACTAACACGCTTGACTAACACGCTTGACTAAGACTCTTGACTAAGATGCTTGACTAAGACGCTTGACTAAGACTCTTGACTAAGACTCTTGACTAAGATGCTTGACTAACACGCTTGACTAACACGCTTGACTAACACGCTTGACTATGACGCTTGACTAAGACGCTTGACTAAGACGCTTGACTAAGACGCTTGACTAAGACGCTTGACTAAGACGCTTGACTAACACGCTTGACTAACACGCTTGACTAACACGCTTGACTAAGACTCTTGACTAACACGCTTGACTAACACGCTTGACTAAGACTCTTGACTAAGACTCTTGACTAAGACGCTTGACTAACACGCTTGACTAACACGCTTGACTAACACGCTTGACTAACACGCTTGACTAAGACTCTTGACTAAGATGCTTGACTAAGACGCTTGACTAAGACTCTTGACTAAGACTCTTGACTAAGATGCTTGACTAAGACGCTTGACTAACACGCTTGACTAAGACTCTTGACTAAGAGTCTTGACTAAGACGCTTGACTAAGACGCTTGACTAAGACGCTTGACTAAGACGCTTGACTAAGACGCTTGACTAAGACTCTTGACTAAGACGCTTGACTAAGACCCTTGACTAAGATGCTTGACTAAGACGCTTGACTAAGACTCTTGACTAAGACTCTTGACTAACACGCTTGACTAACACGCTTGACTAACACGCTTGACTAACACGCTTGACTAAGACGCTTGACTAAGACGCTTGACTAAGACGCTTGACTAAGGCGCTTGACTAAGACGCTTGACTAAAACGCTTGACTAACACGCTTGACTAACACGCTTGACTAACACGCTTGACTAACACGCTTGACTAAAACGCTTGACTAACACGCTTGACTAAGACGCTTGACTAAGACGCTTGACTAAGACTCTTGACTAAGACGCTTGACTAACACGCTTGACTAAAACGCTTGACTAAGACGCTTGACTAAGATGCTTGACTAAGACTCTTGACTAACACGCTTGACTAACACGCTTGACTAACACGCTTGACTAAGACTCTTGACTAACACGCTTGACTAAGACTCTTGACTAACACGCTTGACTAAGACTCTTGACTAAGACGCTTGACTAACACGCTTGACTAACACGCTTGACTAACACGCTTGACTAACACGCTTGACTAACACGCTTGACTAAGACTCTTGACTAACACGCTTGACTAACACGCTTGACTAACACGCTTGACTAAGACTCTTGACTAAGACGCTTGACTAACACGCTTGACTAATTGTAACAGTATTCCAGTATAAACAGTTAAGTGTTTTAGAAGCCAAGTTTGAAGACATTTGGTGTTGATGCTGCCGTCCACAAGATGGATGTCAGGTGTACAATAAACTAACGGTTTGCTATCCTAAACTGAAGCTTCTAGTATCGTCTGTACAGGATAATACAGACATTTTAAATTGACGAAGGGAGTGGGTTGAGTGTGTGTAATAGGTTAGGTCCTCGGTCGTGACTTAAGGCCTCGGTAATGACTTAAGGCCTTGGTAGTGACTTAAGGCCTCGGTGGTGACTTAAGGCCTTGGTGGTGACTTAAGGCCTCGGTGGTGACTTAAGGCCTCGGTGGTGACTTAAGGCCTCGGTGGTGACTTAAGGCCTCGGTGGTGACTTAAGGCCTCGGTGGTGACTTAAGGCCTCGGTGGTGACTTAAGGCCTCGGTGGTGACTTAAGGCCTCGGTGGTGACTTAAGGCCTCGGTGGTAACTAAGTTCACTCTTAATCTTTCAGTTGGGTTTCTTAAAAAAATGAAAATCCATTTGTTAACCTTTTAATTATAATAAAAATAATAATAATAATAATAATAATAATAATTTACTTCAGCGTTATACAATGTTCTTCGAGAGATATCTCGGGTGATATTTAATTGTTCATGCAGTTTGATCACGCTTGTCGAGGATGTTCACTGTGTGTCAGCTCAGCCTGCACTGTGTGTCAGCTCAGCCTGCACTGTGTGTCAGCTCAGCCTGCACTGTGTGTCAGCTCAGCCAGCACTGTGTGTCAGCTCAGCCTGCACTGTGTGTCACCTCAGCCTGCACTGTGTGTCAGCTCAGCCTGCACTGTGTCAGCTCAGCCAGCACTGTGTGTCAGCTCAGCTAGCACTGTGTGTCAGCTCAGCCAGCACTGTGTGTCAGCTCAGCCTGCACTGTGTGTCAGCTCAGCCTGCACTGTGTGTCAGCTCAGCCTGCACTGTGTGTCAGCTCAGCCTGCACTGTGTGTCAGCTCAGCCTGCACTGTGTGTCAGCTCAGCCTGCACTGTGTGTCAGCTCAGCCTGCACTGTGTGTCAGCTCAGCCTGCACTGTGTGTCAGCTCAGCCTGCACTGTGTGTCAGCTCAGCCTGCACTGTGTGTCAGCTCAGCCTGCACTGTGTGTCAGCTCAGCCATCACTGTGTGTCAGCTCAGCCAGCACTGTGTGTCAGCTCAGCCAGCACTGTGTGTCAGCTCAGCCTGCACTGTGTGTCAGCTCAGCCTGCACTGTGTGTCAGCTCAGCCAGCACTGTGTGTCAGCTCAGCCTGCACTGTGTGTCAGCTCAGCCATCACTGTGTGTCAGCTCAGCCTGCACTGTGTGTCAGCTCAGCCTGCACTGTGTGTCAGCTCAGCCAGCACTGTGTGTCAGCTCAGCCTGCACTGTGTGTCAGCTCAGCCTGCACTGTGTGTCAGCTCAGCCTGCACTGTGTGTCAGCTCAGCCTGCACTGTGTGTCAGCGCAGCCAGCACTGTGTGTCAGTGGTCTAGTAGCTACCAGCACTGTGTGTCAGCGCAGCCAGCACTGTGTGTCAGCGCAGCCAGCACTGTGTGTCAGCGCTATCCAGCACTGTGTGTCAGCGCAGCCAGTACTGTGTGTCAGCGCAGCCAGCACTGTGTGTCAGCGCAGCCAGCACTGTGTGTCAGCGCAGCCAGCACTGTGTGTCATCCCAGCCAGCACTGTGTGTCAGCGCAGCCAGCAAGGTGTGTCAGCGCAGGCAGCACTGTGTGTCAGCGCAGCCAGTACTGTGTCAGCGCAGCCAGCACTGTGTGTCAGCGAAGCCAGCACTGTGTGTCAGCTCAGCCAGCACTGTGTGTCAGCCCAGCCAGCACTGTGTCAGCGCAGCCAGCACTGTGTGTCAGCGCAGTCAACACTGTGTGTCAGCGCAGCCAGCACTGTGTCAGCGCAGTCAACACTGTGTGTCTGCCCAGCCAGCACTGTGTCAGCGCAGCCAGCACTGTGTGTCAGTGCAGTCAGCACTGTGTCAGCGCAGCCAGTACTGTGTGTCAGCGCAGCCAGCACTGTGTGTCAGCGCAGCCAGCACTGTGTGTCAGCTCGGCCAGCACTGTGTGTCAGCGCAGCCAGCACTGTGTGTCAGCGCAGCCAGTACTGTGTGTCAGCGCAGCCAGCACTGTGTGTCAGCTCAGCCAGCACTGTGTGTCAGCTCAGCCAGCACTGTGTGTCAGCTCAGCCAGCACTGTGTGTCAGCACAGTCAGCACTGTGTGTCAGCTCAGCCAGCACTGTGTGTCAGCTCAGCCAGCACTGTGTGTCAGCGCAGTCAGCACTGTGTGTCAGCTCAGCCAGCACTGTGTGTCAGCGCAGTCAGCACTGTGTGTCAGCTCAGCCAGCACTGTGTGTCAGCGCAGTCAGCACTGTGTGTCAGCGCAGTCAGCACTGTGTGTCAGCTCAGCCAGCACTGTGTGTCAGCGCAGTCAGCACTGTGTGTCAGCTCAGCCAGCATGGTCAGCGCAGTCAGCACTGTGTGTCAGCTCAGCCAACACTGTGTGTCAGCGCAGTCAGCACTGTGTGTCAGCTCAGCCAGCACTGTGTGTCAGCGCAGTCAGCACTGTGTGTCAGCTCAGCCAGCACTGTGTGTCAGCGCAGCCAGCACTGTGTGTCAGCTCAGCCAGCACTGTGTGTCAACGCATTCAGCACTGTGTGTCAGCGCAGTCAGCACTGTGTGTCAGCTCAGCCAGCACTGTGTGTCAGTGCAGCCAGCACTGTGTGTCAGCGCAGCCAGCACTGTGTGTCAGCGCATTCAGCACTGTGTGTCAGCTCAGCCAGCACTGTGTGTCAGCTCAGCCAGCACTGTGTGTCAGCGCAGCCAGCACTGTGTGTCAGGGCAGCCAGCACTGTGTGTCAGCGCATTCAGCACTGTGTGTCAGCGCAGTCAGCACTGTGTGTCAGCGCAGCCAGCACTGTGTGTCAGCGCAGTCAGCACTGTGTGTCAGCGCAGCCAGCACTGTGTGTCAGCGCATTCAGCACTGTGTGTCAGCGCAGTCAGCACTGTGTGTCAGCGCAGCCAGCACTGTGTGTCAGCGCAGCCAGCACTGTGTGTCAGCACAGCCAGCACTGTGTGTCAGCGCAGGTAGCACTGTGTGTCAGCGCAGTCAGCACTGTGTGTCAGCGCAGCCAGCACTGTGTGTCAGCGCAGCCAGCACTGTGTGTCAGCGCAGTCAGCACTGTGTGTCAGCGCAGTCAGCACTGTGTGTCAGCACAGTCAGCACTGTGTGTCAGCGCAACCAGCACTGTGTGTCAGCGCAGCCAGCACTGTGTGTCAGCGCAGCCAGCACTGTGTGTCAGCGCAGCCAGCACTGTGTGTCAGCGCAGCCAGCACTGTGTGTCAGCGCAGCCAGTACTGTGTGTCAGCGCAGCCAGCACTGTGTGTCAGCGCAGCCAGCACTGTGTGTCAGCTCAGCCAGCACTGTGTGTCATCCCAGCCAGCACTGTGTGTCAGCGCAGCCAGCACGGTGTGTCAGCGCAGGCAGCACTGTGTGTCAGCGCAGCCAGTACTGTGTCAGCGCAGCCAGCACTGTGTGTCAGCGAAGCCAGCACTGTGTGTCAGCGAAGCCAGCACTGTGTGTCAGCCCAGCCAGCACTGTGTCAGCGCAGCCAGCACTGTGTGTCAGCGCAGTCAACACTGTGTGTCAGCGCAGCCAGCACTGTGTCAGCGCAGTCAACACTGTGTGTCAGCCCAGCCAGCACTGTGTCAGCGCAGCCAGCACTGTGTGTCAGTGCAGTCAGCACTGTGTCAGCGCAGCCAGTACTGTGTGTCAGCGCAGCCAGCACTGTGTGTCAGCGCAGCCAGCACTGTGTGTCAGCTCGGCCAGCACTGTGTGTCAGCGCAGCCAGCACTGTGTGTCAGCACAGCCAGTACTGTGTGTCAGCGCAGCCAGCACTGTGTGTCAGCTCAGCCAGCACTGTGTGTCAGCTCAGCCAGCACTGTGTGTCAGCTCAGCCAGCACTGTGTGTCAGCACAGTCAGCACTGTGTGTCAGCTCAGCCAGCACTGTGTGTCAGCTCAGCCAGCACTGTGTGTCAGCGCAGTCAGCACTGTGTGTCAGCTCAGCCAGCACTGTGTGTCAGCGCAGTCAGCACTGTGTGTCAGCTCAGCCAGCACTGTGTGTCAGCGCAGTCAGCACTGTGTGTCAGCGCAGTCAGCACTGTGTGTCAGCTCAGCCAGCACTGTGTGTCAGCGCAGTCAGCACTGTGTGTCAGCTCAGCCTGCACTGTGTGTCAGCTCAGCCTGCACTGTGTGTCAGCTCAGCCTGCACTGTGTGTCAGCTCAGCCTGCACTGTGTGTCAGCTCAGCCTGCACTGTGTGTCAGCTCAGCCTGCACTGTGTGTCAGCTCAGCCTGCACTGTGTGTCAGCTCAGCCTGCACTGTGTGTCAGCTCAGCCTGCACTGTGTGTCAGCTCAGCCTGCACTGTGTGTCAGCTCAGCCAGCACTGTGTGTCAGCTCAGCCAGCACTGTGTGTCAGCTCAGCCAGCACTGTGTGTCAGCTCAGCCTGCACTGTGTGTCAGCTCAGCCTGCACTGTGTGTCAGCTCAGCCAGCACTGTGTGTCAGCTCAGCCTGCACTGTGTGTCAGCTCAGCCAGCACTGTGTGTCAGCTCAGCCTGCACTGTGTGTCAGCTCAGCCTGCACTGTGTGTCAGCTCAGCCAGCACTGTGTGTCAGCTCAGCCTGCACTGTGTGTCAGCTCAGCCTGCACTGTGTGTCAGTTCAGCCTGCACTGTGTGTCAGCTCAGCCTGCACTGTGTGTCAGCGCAGCCAGCACTGTGTGTCAGTGGTCTAGTAGCTACCAGCACTGTGTGTCAGCGCAGCCAGCACTGTGTGTCAGCGCAGCCAGCACTGTGTGTCAGCGCTATCCAGCACTGTGTTTCAGCGCAGCCAGTACTGTGTGTCAGCGCAGCCAGCACTGTGTGTCAGCGCAGCCAGCACTGTGTGTCAGCGCAGCCAGCACTGTGTGTCATCCCAGCCAGCACTGTGTGTCAGCGCAGCCAGCACGGTGTGTCAGCGCAGGCAGCACTGTGTGTCAGCGCAGCCAGTACTTTGTCAGCGCAGCCAGCACTGTGTGTCAGCGAAGCCAGCACTGTGTGTCAGCTCAGCCAGCACTGTGTGTCAGCCCAGCCAGCACTGTGTCAGCGCAGCCAGCACTGTGTGTCAGCGCAGTCAACACTGTGTGTCAGCGCAGCCAGCACTGTGTCAGCGCAGTCAACACTGTGTGTCTGCCCAGCCAGCACTGTGTCAGCGCAGCCAGCACTGTGTGTCAGTGCAGTCAGCACTGTGTCAGCGCAGCCAGTACTGTGTGTCAGCGCAGCCAGCACTGTGTGTCAGCGCAGCCAGCACTGTGTGTCACCTCGGCCAGCACTGTGTGTCAGCGCAGCCAGCACTGTGTGTCAGCGCAGCCAGTACTGTGTGTCAGCGCAGCCAGCACTGTGTGTCAGCTCAGCCAGCACTGTGTGTCAGCTCAGCCAGCACTGTGTGTCAGCACAGTCAGCACTGTGTGTCAGCTCAGCCAGCACTGTGTGTCAGCTCAGCCAGCACTGTGTGTCAGCGCAGTCAGCACTGTGTGTCAGCTCAGCCAGCACTGTGTGTCAGCGCAGTCAGCACTGTGTGTCAGCTCAGCCAGCACTGTGTGTCAGCGCAGTCAGCACTGTGTGTCAGCGCAGTCAGCACTGTGTGTCAGCTCAGCCAGCACTGTGTGTCAGCGCAGTCAGCACTGTGTGTCAGCTCAGCCAGCACTGTCAGCGCAGTCAGCACTGTGTGTCAGCTCAGCCAACACTGTGTGTCAGCGCAGTCAGCACTGTGTGTCAGCTCAGCCAGCACTGTGTGTCAGCGCAGTCAGCACTGTGTGTCAGCTCAGCCAGCACTGTGTGTCAGCGCAGCCAGCACTGTGTGTCAGCTCAGCCAGCACTGTGTGTCAACGCATTCAGCACTGTGTGTCAGCGCAGTCAGCACTGTGTGTCAGCTCAGCCAGCACTGTGTGTCAGTGCAGCCAGCACTGTGTGTGAGCGCAGCCAGCACTCTGTGTCAGCGCATTCAGCACTGTGTGTCAGCTCAGCCAGCACTGTGTGTCAGCTCAGCCAGCACTGTGTGTCAGCGCAGCCAGCACTGTGTGTCAGCGCAGCCAGCACTGTGTGTCAGCGCATTCAGCACTGTGTGTCAGCGCAGTCAGCACTGTGTGTCAGCGCAGTCAGCACTGTGTGTCAGCGCAGCCAGCACTGTGTGTCAGCGCATTCAGCACTGTGTGTCAGCGCAGTCAGCACTGTGTGTCAGCGCAGCCAGCACTGTGTGTCAGCGCAGCCAGCACTGTGTGTCAGCACAGCCAGCACTGTGTGTCAGCGCAGGTAGCACTGTGTGTCAGCGCAGTCAGCACTGTGTGTCAGCGCAGCCAGCACTGTGTGTCAGCGCAGCCAGCACTGTGTGTCAGCGCAGTCAGCACTGTGTGTCAGCGCAGTCAGCACTGTGTGTCAGCACAGTCAGCACTGTGTGTCAGCGCAACCAGCACTGTGTGTCAGCGCAGCCAGCACTGTGTGTCAGCGCAGGTAGCACTGTGTGTCAGCGCAGTCAGCACTGTGTGTCAGCGCAGCCAGCACTGTGTGTCAGCGCAGCCAGCACTGTGTGTCAGCGCAGTCAGCACTGTGTGTCAGCGCAGTCAGCACTGTGTGTCAGCACAGTCAGCACTGTGTGTCAGCGCAACCAGCACTGTGTGTCAGCGCAGCCAGCACTGTGTGTCAGCGCAGCCAGCACTGTGTGTCAGCGCAGCCAGCACTGTGTGTCAGCGCAGCCAGCACTGTGTGTCAGCGCAGCCAGTACTGTGTGTCAGCGCAGCCAGCACTGTGTGTCAGCGCAGCCAGCACTGTGTGTCAGCTCAGCCAGCACTGTGTGTCATCCCAGCCAGCACTGTGTGTCAGCGCAGCCAGCACGGTGTGTCAGCGCAGGCAGCACTGTGTGTCAGCGCAGCCAGTACTGTGTCAGCGCAGCCAGCACTGTGTGTCAGCGAAGCCAGCACTGTGTGTCAGCGAAGCCAGCACTGTGTGTCAGCCCAGCCAGCACTGTGTCAGCGCAGCCAGCACTGTGTGTCAGCGCAGTCAACACTGTGTGTCAGCGCAGCCAGCACTGTGTCAGCGCAGTCAACACTGTGTGTCAGCCCAGCCAGCACTGTGTCAGCGCAGCCAGCACTGTGTGTCAGTGCAGTCAGCACTGTGTCAGCGCAGCCAGTACTGTGTGTCAGCGCAGCCAGCACTGTGTGTCAGCGCAGCCAGCACTGTGTGTCAGCTCGGCCAGCACTGTGTGTCAGCGCAGCCAGCACTGTGTGTCAGCACAGCCAGTACTGTGTGTCAGCGCAGCCAGCACTGTGTGTCAGCTCAGCCAGCACTGTTTGTCAGCTCAGCCAGCACTGTGTGTCAGCTCAGCCAGCACTGTGTGTCAGCACAGTCAGCACTGTGTGTCAGCTCAGCCAGCACTGTGTGTCAGCTCAGCCAGCACTGTGTGTCAGCGCAGTCAGCACTGTGTGTCAGCTCAGCCAGCACTGTGTGTCAGCGCAGTCAGCACTGTGTGTCAGCTCAGCCAGCACTGTGTGTCAGCGCAGTCAGCACTGTGTGTCAGCGCAGTCAGCACTGTGTGTCAGCTCAGCCAGCACTGTGTGTCAGCGCAGTCAGCACTGTGTGTCAGCTCAGCCAGCACTGTCAGAGCAGTCAGCACTGTGTGTCAGCTCAGCCAACACTGTGTGTCAGCGCAGTCAGCACTGTGTGTCAGCTCAGCCAGCACTGTGTGTCAGCGCAGTCAGCACTGTGTGTCAGCTCAGCCAGCACTGTGTGTCAGCGCAGCCAGCACTGTGTGTCAGCTCAGCCAGCACTGTGTGTCAACGCATTCAGCACTGTGTGTCAGCGCAGTCAGCACTGTGTGTCAGCTCAGCCAGCACTGTGTGTCAGTGCAGCCAGCACTGTGTGTGAGCGCAGCCAGCACTCTGTGTCAGCGCATTCAGCACTGTGTGTCAGCTCAGCCAGCACTGTGTGTCAGCTCAGCCAGCACTGTGTGTCAGCGCAGCCAGCACTGTGTGTCAGCGCAGCCAGCACTGTGTGTCAGCGCATTCAGCACTGTGTGTCAGCGCAGTCAGCACTGTGTGTCAGCGCAGCCAGCACTGTGTGTCAGCGCAGTCAGCACTGTGTGTCAGCGCAGCCAGCACTGTGTGTCAGCGCATTCAGCACTGTGTGTCAGCGCAGTCAGCACTGTGTGTCAGCGCAGCCAGCACTGTGTGTCAGCGCAGCCAGCACTGTGTGTCAGCACAGCCAGCACTGTGTGTCAGCGCAGGTAGCACTGTGTGTCAGCGCAGCCAGCACTGTGTGTCAGCGCAGCCAGCACTGTGTGTCAGCGCAGCCAGCACTGTGTGTCAGCGCAGTCAGCACTGTGTCAGCGCAGTCAGCACTGTGTGTCAGCACAGTCAGCACTGTGTGTCAGCGCAACCAGCACTGTGTGTCAGCGCAGCCAGCACTGTGTGTCAGCGCAGCCAGCACTGTGTGTCAGCGCAGCCAGCACTGTGTGTCAGCGCAGCCAGCACTGTGTGTCAGCGCAGCCAGCACTGTGTGTCAGCGCAGCCAGCACTGTGTGTCAGCCAGCACTGTGTGTCAGCTCAGCCTGCACTGTGTGTCAGCGCAGTCAGCACTGTGTGTCAGCGCAGCCAGCACTGTGTGTCAGCGCAGCCAGCACTGTGTGTCAGCGCAGCCAGTACTGTGTGTCAGCGCAGCCAGCACTGTGTGTCAGCGCAGCCAGCACTGTGTGTCAGCGCAGCCAGCACTGTGTGTCAGCGCAGCCAGCACTGTGTGTCAGCGCAGCCAGCACTGTGTGTCAGCGCAGCCAGCACTGTGTGTCAGCGCAGCCAGCACTGTGTGTCAGCGCAGCCAGCACTGTGTGTCAGCGCCAGCACTGTGTCAGCGCAGTCAGCACTGTGTGTCAGCGCAGCCAGCACTGTGTGTCAGCGCAGCCAGTACTGTGTGTCAGCGCAGCCAGTACTGTGTGTCAGCTCAGCCAGCACTGTGTGTCAGCGCAGCCAGCACTGTGTGTCAGCGCAGCTCAGCCAGCACTGTGTGTCAGCTCTGCCAGCACTGTGTCAGCGCAGCCAGTACTGTGTGTCAGCTCAGCCAGCACTGTGTGTCAGCACAGTCAGCACTGTGTGTCAGCTCAGCCAGCACTGTGTGTCAGCTCAGCCAGCACTGTGTGTCAGCGCAGTCAGCACTGTGTGTCAGCTCAGCCAGCACTGTGTGTCAGCGCAGTCAGCACTGTGTGTCAGCTCAGCCAGCACTGTGTGTCAGCGCAGTCAGCACTGTGTGTCAGCGCAGTCAGCACTGTGTGTCAGCTCAGCCAGCACTGTGTGTCAGCGCAGTCAGCACTGTGTGTCAGCTCAGCCAGCACTGTGTGTCAGCGCAGTCAGCACTGTGTGTCAGCTCAGCCAGCACTGTGTGTCAGCGCAGCCAGCACTGTGTGTCAGCTCAGCCAGCACTGTGTGTCAGCTCAGCCAGCACTGTGTGTCAGCGCAGACAGCACTGTGTGTCAGCTCAGAAAGAACTGTGTGTCAGCTGCAGCCAGCACTGTGTGTCAGCTCAGCCAGCACTGTGTGTCAGCGCAGTCAGCACTGTGTGTCAGCTCAGCCCGCACTGTGTGTCAGCTCAGCCAGCACTGTGTGTCAGCTCAGCC
This sequence comes from Cherax quadricarinatus, assembly GCF_038502225.1. Classification (NCBI taxonomy): domain Eukaryota; kingdom Metazoa; phylum Arthropoda; class Malacostraca; order Decapoda; family Parastacidae; genus Cherax; species Cherax quadricarinatus. The sequence goes on from NC_091314.1 coordinate 44,367,869, forward strand.
TGCACTGTGTGTCAGCGCAGCCAGCACTGTGTGTCAGCTCAGCCAGCACTGTGTGTCAGCGCAGTCAGCACTGTGTGTCAGCGCAGTCAGCACTGTGTGTCAGCTCAGCCTGCACTGTGTGTGAGCTCAGCCTGCACTGTGTGTCAGCTCAGCCAGCACTGTGTGTCAGCGCAGCCAGCACTGTGTGTCAGCTCAGCCAGCACTGTGTGTCAGCCTGCACTGTGTGTCAGCTCAGCCAGCACTGTGTGTCAGCGCAGCCAGCACTGTGTGTCAGTCTAGTAGCCAGCACTGTGTGTCAGCGCAGCCAGCACTGTGTGTCAGCGCAGCCAGCACTGTGTGTCAGCAGCACTGTGTGTCAGCGCAGCACTGTGTGTCAGCGCAGACAGCACTGTGTGTCAGCGCAGCCAGCACTGTGTGTCAGCGCAGCCAGCACTGTGTGTCAGCGCAGCCAGCACTGTGTGTCAGCGCAGTCAGCACTGTGTGTCAGCGCAGCCAGCACTGTGTGTCAGCGCAGCCAGCACTGTGTGTCAGCGCAGTCAGCACTGTGTGTCAGCGCAGCCAGCACTGTGTGTCAGCGCAGCCAGCACTGTGTTTCAGCACAGCCAGCACTGTGTGTCAGCGCAGCCAGCACTGTGTGTCAGCGCAGTCAGCAATGTGTGTCAGTGCAGCCAGCACTGTGTGTCAGCGCAGCCAGCACTGTGTGTCAGCGCAGTCAGCACTGTGTGTCAGCGCAGCCAGCACTGTGTGTCAGCACAGCCAGCACTGTGTGTCAGCGCAACCAGCACTGTGTGTCAGCGCAGCCAGCACTGTGTGTCAGCGCAGCCAGCACTGTGTGTCAGCGCATGCAGCACTGTGTGTCAGCGCAGCCAGCACTGTGTGTCAGCGCAGCCAGCACTGTGTGTCAGCGCAGCCAGCACTGTGTGTCAGCTGCAGCCAGCACTGTGTGTCAGCGCAGCCAGCACTGTGTGTCAGTGCAGTCAGCACTGTGTGTCAGTGCAGCCAGCACTGTGTGTCAGCTCAGTCAGCACTGTGTGTCCAGCACTGTGTGTCAGCGCAGTCAGCACTGTGTGTCAGCTCAGCCAGCACTGTGTGTCAGCGCAGTCAGCACTGTGTGTCAGCGCAGTCAGCTCTGTGTGTCAGCACAGTCAGCACTGTGTGTCAGCGCAGCCAGCACTGTGTGTCAGCGCAGCCAGCACTGTGTGTCAGCGCAGCCAGCACTGTGTGTCAGCGCAGTCAGCAATGTGTGTCAGTGCAGCCAGCACTGTGTGTCAGCGCAGTCAGCACTGTGTCAGCGCAGTCAGCACTGTGTGTCAGTGCAGCCAGCACTGTGTGTCAGCGCACCCAGCACTGTGTGTCAGCGCTGTCAGCAATGTGTGTCAGTGCAGCCAGCACTGTGTGTCAGCGCAGTCAGCACTGTGTGTCAGCGCAGTCAGCACTGTGTGTCAGCGCAGTCAGCACTGTGTGTCAGCGCAGCCAGCACTGTGTGTCAGCGCAGTCAGCACTGTGTGTCAGTGCAGCCAGCACTGTGTGTCAGTGCAGCCAGCACTGTGTGTCAGCGCAGCCAGCACTGTGTGTCAGCGCAGCCAGTACTGTGTGTCAGCGCAGTCAGCACTGTGTGTCAGCGCAGTCAGCACTGTGTGTCAGCGCAGTCAGCACTGTGTGTCAGCGCAGTCAGCACTGTGTGTCAGCGCAGTCAGCACTGTGTGTCAGTGCAGCCAGCACTGTGTGTCAGTGCAGCCAGTACTGTGTGTCAGCGCAGTCAGCACTGTGTGTCAGTGCAGTCAGCACTGTGTGTCAGTGCAGCCAGCACTGTGTGTCAGCGCAGCCAGTACTGTGTGTCAGCGCAGTCAGCACTGTGTGTCAGCGCAGTCAGCACTGTGTGTCAGCGCAGTCAGCACTGTGTGTCAGCGCAGCCAGCACTGTGTGTCAGCGCAGTCAGCACTGTGTGTCAGCGCAGTCAGCACTGTGTGTCAGCGCAGTCAGCACTGTGTGTCAGCGCAGTCAGCACTGTGTGTCAGCACAGCCAGTACTGTGTGTCAGCGCAGTCAGCACTGTGTGTCAGCGCAGTCAGCACTGTGTGTCAGCGCAGTCAGCACTGTGTGTCAGCGCAGTCAGCACTGTGTGTCAGCGCAGTCAGCACTGTGTGTCAGCGCAGTCAGCACTGTGTGTCAGCGCAGTCAGCACTGTGTGTCAGCACTGTGTGTCAGCAGTCAGCACTGTGTGTCAGCGCAGTCAGCACTGTGTGTCAGCGCAGTCAGCACTGTGTGTCAGCGCAGTCAGCACTGTGTGTGTCAGCACTGTGTGTCAGTGCAGCCAGCACTGTGTGCAGCGCAGTCAGCACTGTGTGTCAGCGCAGTCAGCACTGTGTGTCAGCGCAGCAGCACTGTGTGTCAGCACTGTGTGTCAGTGCAGTCAGCACTGTGTGTCAGCGCAGTCAGCACTGTGTGTCAGCGCAGTCAGCACTGTGTGTCAGCGCAGTCAGCACTGTGTGTCAGCGCAGTCAGCACTGTGTGTCAGCGCAGTCAGCACTGTGTGTCAGCGCAGTCAGCACTGTGTGTCAGCGCAGTCAGCACTGTGTGTCAGCGCAGTCAGCACTGTGTGTCAGAGCAGTCAGCACTGTGTGTCAGCGCAGTCAGCACTGTGGGTCAGCGCAGTCAGCACTGTGTGTCAGCGCAGTCAGCACTGTGTGTCAGCGCAGTCAGCACTGTGTGTCAGCGCAGTCAGCACTGTGTGTCAGCGCAGCCAGCACTGTGTGTCAGCGCAGTCAGCACTGTGTGTCAGCGCAGTCAGCACTGTGTGTCAGCGCAGTCAGCACTGTGTGTCAGCGCAGTCAGCACTGTGTGTCAGCGCAGTCAGCACTGTGTGTCAGCGCAGTCAGCACTGTGTGTCAGCACAGTCAGCACTGTGTGTCAGCGCAGCCAGCACTGTGTGTCAGCGCAGTCAGCACTGTGTGTCAGCGCAGTCAGCACTGTGTGTCAGCGCAGTCAGCACTGTGTGTCAGCGCAGTCAGCACTGTGTGTCAGCGCAGTCAGCACTGTGTGTCAGCGCAGTCAGCACTGTGTGTCAGCGCAGTCAGCACTGTGTGTCAGCGCAGTCAGCACTGTGTGTCAGCGCAGTCAGCACTGTGTGTCAGCGCAGTCAGCACTGTGTGTCAGCGCAGTCAGCACTGTGTGTCAGCGCAGACAGCAGTCAGCACTGTGTGTCAGCGCAGTCAGCACTGTGTGTCAGCGCAGTCAGCACTGTGTGTCAGCGCAGTCAGCACTGTGTGTCAGCGCAGTCAGCACTGTGTGTCAGCGCAGTCAGCACTGTGTGTCAGCGCAGTCAGCACTGTGTGTCAGCGCAGTCAGCACTGTGTGTCAGCGCAGTCAGCACTGTGTGTCAGCGCAGTCAGCACTGTGTGTCAGCGCAGACAGCACTGTGTGTCAGCGCAGTCAGCACTGTGTGTCAGCGCAGTCAGCACTGTGTGTCAGCGCAGTCAGCACTGTGTGTCAGCGCAGTCAGCACTGTGTGTCAGCGCAGTCAGCACTGTGTGTCAGCGCAGTCAGCACTGTGTGTCAGCGCAGTCAGCACTGTGTGTCAGAGCAGTCAGCACTGTGTGTCAGCGCAGTCAGCACTGTGTGTCAGCGCAGTCAGCACTGTGTGTCAGCGCAGTCAGCACTGTGTGTCAGCGCAGTCAGCACTGTGTGTCAGCGCAGTCAGCACTGTGTGTCAGCGCAGTCAGCACTGTGTGTCAGCGCAGTCAGCACTGTGTGTCAGCGCAGTCAGCACTGTGTGTCAGCGCAGTCAGCACTGTGTGTCAGCGCAGTCAGCACTGTGTGTCAGCGCAGTCAGCACTGTGTGTCAGCGCAGTCAGCACTGTGTGTCAGCGCAGTCAGCACTGTGTGTCAGCGCAGTCAGCACTGTGTGTCAGCGCAGTCAGCACTGTGTGTCAGCGCAGTCAGCACTGTGTGTCAGCGCAGTCAGCACTGTGTGTCAGCGCAGTCAGCACTGTGTGTCAGCGCAGTCAGCACTGTGTGTCAGCGCAGTCAGCACTGTGTGTCAGCGCAGTCAGCACTGTGTGTCAGTGCAGTCAGCACTGTGTGTCAGCGCAGTCAGCACTGTGTGTCAGCGCAGTCAGCACTGTGTGTCAGCGCAGTCAGCACTGTGTGTCAGCGCAGTCAGCACTGTGTGTCAGCGCAGTCAGCACTGTGTGTCAGCGCAGTCAGCACTGTGTGTCAGCGCAGTCAGCACTGTGTGTCAGCGCAGTCAGCACTGTGTGTCAGCGCAGTCAGCACTGTGTGTCAGCGCAGTCAGCACTGTGTGTCAGCGCAGTCAGCACTGTGTGTCAGCGCAGTCAGCACTGTGTGTCAGCGCAGTCAGCACTGTGTGTCAGCGCAGTCAGCACTGTGTGTCAGTGCAGTCAGCACTGTGTGTCAGCGCAGTCAGCACTGTGTGTCAGCGCAGTCAGCACTGTGTGTCAGCGCAGTTAGCACTGTGTGTCAGCGCAGTCAGCACTGTGTGTCAGCGCAGTCAGCACTGTGTGTCAGCGCAGTCAGCACTGTGTGTCAGCGCAGTCAGCACTGTGTGTCAGCGCAGTCAGCACTGTGTGTCCAGCAGCGCAGTTAGCACTGTGTGTCAGCGCAGTCAGCACTGTGTGTCAGCGCAGTCAGTACTGTGTGTCAGCGCAGTCAGCACTGTGTGTCAGCGCAGTCAGCACTGTGTGTCAGCGCAGTCAGCACTGTGTGCTTCAGCCAGTACTGTGTCAGCGCAGTCGGCGCGTGTGTCAGCGCGGTGGCGTGTCAGCGCAATCGGCACTGTGTGTCAGCGCAATCAGCTTTCGTAATGTCAGCGCAGTCAGCACTGGCTCGTGTCGGCACGGCGTCTCGCCTGGCGCGTTGTGTGTCAGCGCAGTCAGCACTGTGTGTCAGCGCAGTCAGCACTGTGTGTCAGCGCAGTAAGCACTGTGTGTCAGCGCAGTCAGCACTGTGTGTCAGCGCAGTTAGCACTGTGTCAGCGCAGTCAGCACTGTGTGTCAGCGCAGTCAGCACTGTGTGTCAGTGCAGTCAGCACTGTGTGTCAGCGCAGTCAGCACTGTGTGTCAGCGCAGTCAGCACTGTGTGTCAGCGCAGTTAGCACTGTGTGTCAGCGCAGTCAGCACTGTGTGTCAGCGCAGTCAGTACTGTGTGTCAGCGCAGTCAGCACTGTGTGTCAGCGCAGTCAGCACTGTGTGTCAGCGCAGTCAGCACTGTGTGTCAGCGCAGTCAGCACTGTGTGTCAGCGCAGTCAGCACTGTGTGTCAGCGCAGTCAGCACTGTGTGTCAGCGCAGTCAGCACTGTGTGTCAGCGCAGTTAGCACTGTGTGTCAGCGCAGTCAGCACTGTGTGTCAGCGCAGTCAGCACTGTGTGTCAGCGCAGTCAGCACTGTGTGTCAGCGCAGTCAGCACTGTGTGTCAGCGCAGTCAGCACTGTGTGTCAGCGCAGTCAGCACTGTGTGTCAGCGCAGTTAGCACTGTGTGTCAGCGCAGTCAGCACTGTGTGTCAGCGCAGTCAGTACTGTGTGTCAGCGCAGTCAGCACTGTGTGTCAGCGCAGTCAGCACTGTGTGTCAGCGCAGTCAGCACTGTGTGTCAGTGGTCTAACAGTTACCAGCACTGAGAAATATAGGAAATATTTTTTTTTTTTATTATCACACTGGCCGATTCCCACCAAGGCAGGGTGGCCCGAAAAAGAAAAACTTTCACCATCATTCACTCCATCACTGTCTTGCCAGAAGGGTGCTTTACACTACAGTTTTTAAACTGCAACATTAACACCCCTCCTTCAGAGTGCAGGCACTGTACTTCCCATCTCCAGGACTCAAGTCCGGCCTGCCGGTTTCCGTGAACCCCTTCATAAATGTTTCTTTGCTCACACTCCAACAGCACGTCAAGTATTAAAAACCATTTGTCTCCATTCACTCCTATCAAACACGCTCACGCACGCCTGCTGGAAGTCCAAGCCCCTCGCACACAAAACCTCCTTTACCCCCTCCCTCCAACCCTTCCTAGGCCGACCCCTACCCCGCCTTCCTTCCACTACAGACTGATACACTCTTGAAGTCATTCTGTTTCGCTCCATTCTCTCTACATGTCCGAACCACCTCAACAACCCTTCCTCAGCCCTCTGGACAACAGTTTTGGTAATCCCGCACCTCCTCCTAACTTCCAAACTACGAATTCTCTGCATTATATTCACACCACACATAATAGTGTAACATAAATCCGTTGTCCAAGACTCTCAACTCTGCTCTCAGCTGATATCGGATATTTTGGTGGAACACATGCAGTAATGCTCAATGGAAAGTAGATAACTGCTTCAGCCAAGTGTCGGATCAACTAGACTATGACGTCAGGGGAGCCCTTTACATCCACAGACTAACTGAACGATGACCGGGAGAGCCTGGTCCCAGGCCTGGTACAAGGGCACAAGCAAAAATGAAAATGTTAAGAGATATATCACGTGTTGTTGATTCCATGTCTTTAGCAAACTTTGATTGATCTGGCTGTGATCCACCAGGGGGCCTGGTCACAGACCGGGCTGCGGGGGCGTTGACCCCCGGAACTCTCTCCAGGTAAACTCCAGGTAAGTAAAGTTGATAGCCATCACCTAGACCAGTACTGCCCTCCTGTGTGACGTGTGGAGCATGATGACTCTATCATGGCACTGTGTTGAAGAGCATGATGACTCTATCATAGCACTGTGTTGAAGAGCATGATGACTCTATCATAGCACTGTGTTGAAGAGCATGATGACTCTACCATAGTACTGTGTTGAAGAGCATGATGACTCTATCATAGCACTGTGTTGAAGAGCATGATGACTCTATCATAGCACTGTGTTGAAGAGCATGATGACTCTATCATAGCACTGTGTTGAAGAGCATGATGACTCTATCATAGCACTGTGTTGAAGAGCATGATGACTCTATCATAGCACTGTGTTGAAGAGCATGATGACTCTACCATAGCACTGTGTTGAAGAGCATGATGACTCTACCATAGCACTGTGTTGAAGAGCATGATGACTCTATCATAGCACTGTGTTGAAGAGCATGATGACTCTACCATAGCACTGTGTTGAAGAGCATGATGACTCTATCATAGCACTGTGTTGAAGAGCATGATGACTCTATCATAGCACTGTGTTGAAGAGCATGATGACTCTATCATAGCACTGTGTTGAAGAGCATGATGACTCTATCATAGCACTGTGTTGAAGAGCATGATGACTCTATCATAGCACTGTGTTGAAGAGCATGATGACTCTATCATAGCACTGTGTTGAAGAGCATGATGACTCTATCATTGCACTGTGTTGAAGAGCATGATGACTCTATCATAGCACTGTGTTGAAGAGCATGATGACTCTATCATAACACTGTGTTGAAGAGCATGATGACTCTACCATAGCACTGTGTTGAAGAGCATGATGACTCTATCATAGCACTGTGTTGAAGAGCATAATGACTCTATCATAGCACTGTGTTGAAGAGCATGATGACTCTATCATAACACTGTGTTGAAGAGCATGATGACTCTATCATAGCACTGTGTTGAAGAGCATGATGACTCTACCATAGCACTGTGTTGAAGAGCATAATGACTCTATCATAGCACTGTGTTGAAGAGCATGATGACTCTACCATAGCACTGTGTTGAAGAGCATGATGACTCTATCATAGCACTGTGTTGAAGAGCATGATGACTCTATCATAGCACTGTGTTGAAGAGCATGATGACTCTACCATAGCACTGTGTTGAAGAGCATGATGACTCTATCATAGCACTGTGTTGAAGAGCATGATGACTCTATCATAGCACTGTGTTGAAGAGCATGATGACTCTACCATAGCACTGTGTTGAAGAGCATGATGACTCTATCATAGCACTGTGTTGAAGAGCATGATGACTCTATCATAGCACTGTGTTGAAGAGCATGATGACTCTATCATAGCACTGTGTTGAAGAGCATGATGACTCTACCATAGCACTGTGTTGAAGAGCATGATGACTCTATCATAGCACTGTGTTGAAGAGCATGATGACTCTATCATAGCACTGTGTTGAAGAGCATGATGACTCTATCATAGCACTGTGTTGAAGAGCATGATGACTCTATCATAGCACTGTGTTGCAGTGCTTCATGCCTCTATCATAGCACTGTGTTGCAGTGCTTCATGCCTCTATCATAGCACTGTGTTGCAGTGCTTCATGCCTCTATAATAACACTGTGTTGCAGTGCTTCATGCCTCTATCATAGCACTGTCTTGCAGTGCTTCATGCCTCTATAATAACACTGTGTTGCAGTGCTTCATGCCTCTATCATAGCACTGTGTTGCAGTGCTTCATGCCTCTATTATAGCACTGTGTTGCAGTGCTTCATGCCTCTATCATAGCACTGTGTTGCAGTACTTCATGCCTCTATCATAGCACTGTCTTGCAGTGCTTCATGCCTCTATCATAGCACTGTGTTGCAGGGCATCATGCCTCTATCATAGCACTGTCTTGCAGTGCTTCATGCCTCTATCATAGCACTGTGTTGCAGTGCTTCATGCCTCTATCATAGCACTGTCTTGCAGTGCTTCATGCCTCTATCATAGCACTGTCTTGCAGTGCTTCATGCCTCTATAATAACACTGTGTTGCAGTGCTTCATGCCTCTATCATAGCACTGTGTTGCAGTGCTTCATGCCTCTGTCATAGCACTGTGTTGCAGTGCTTCATGCCTCTATCATAGCACTGTCTTGCAGTGCTTCATGCCTCTATCATAGCACTGTGTTGCAGTGCTTCATGCCTCTATCATAGCACTGTCTTGCAGTGCTTCATGCCTCTATAATAACACTGTGTTGCAGTGCTTCATGCCTCTATCATAGCACTGTCTTGCAGTGCTTCATGCCTCTATAATAACACTGTGTTGCAGTGCTTCATGCCTCTATCATAGCACTGTGTTGCAGTGCTTCATGCCTCTATCATAGCACTGTCTTGCAGTGCTTCATGCCTCTATAATAACACTGTGTTGCAGTGCTTCATGCCTCTATCATAGCACTGTGTTGCAGTGCTTCATGCCTCTATCATAGCACTGTGTTGCAGTGCTTCATGCCTCTATCATAGCACTGTGTTGCAGTGCTTCATGCCTCTATCATAGCACTGTGTTGCAGTGCTTTATGCCTCTATCATAGCACTGTGTTGCAGTGCTTCATGCCTCTATCATAGCACTGTGTTGCAGTGCTTTATGTCTCTATCATAGCACTGTGTTGCAGTGCTTCATGTCTCTATCATAGCACTGTGTTGCAGTACTTCATGTCTCTATCATAGCACTGTGTTGCAGTGCTTCATGCCTCTATCATAGCACTGTGTTGCAGTGCTTTATGCCTCTATCATAGCACTGTGTTGCAGTGCTTTATGCCTCTATCATAGCACTGTCTTGCAGTGCTTCATGACTCTATCATAGCACTGTGTTGCAGTGCTTCATGCCTCTATCATAGCACTGTGTTGCAGTGCTTCATGCCTCTATAATAACACTGTGTTGCAGTGCTTCATGCCTCTATCATAGCACTGTCTTGCAGTGCTTCATGCCTCTATCATAGCACTGTGTTGCAGTGCTTCATGCCTCTATCATAGCACTGTCTTGCAGTGCTTCATGCATCTATCATAGCACTGTCTTGCAGTGCTTCATGCCTCTATCATAGCACTGTCTTGCAGTGCTTCATGCCTCTATCATAGCACTGTCTTGCAGTGCTTCATGCCTCTATCATAGCACTGTCTTGCAGTGCTTCATGCCTCTATCATAGCACTGTCTTGCAGTGCTTCATGCCTCTATCATAGCACTGTCTTGCAGTGCTTGATGCCTCTATCATAGCACTGTGTTACAGTGCTTCATGCCTCTATCATAGCACTGTGTTGCAGTGCTTCTTGCCTCTATAATAACACTGTCTTGCAGTGCTTCATGCCTCTATCATAGCACTGTCTTGCAGTGCTTCATGCCTCTATCATAGCAGTGTGTTGCAGTGCTTCATGCCTCTATCATAGCACTGTGTTGCAGTGCTTCATGCCTCTATCATAGAACTGTCTTGCAGTGCTTCATGCCTCTATCATAGCACTGTCTTGCAGTGCTTCATGCCTCTATCATAGCACTGTCTTGCAGTGCTTCATGCCTCTATCATAGCACTGTCTTGCAGTGCTTCATGCCTCTATAATAACACTGTCTTGCAGTGCTTCATGCCTCTATCATAGCACTGTGTTGCAGTGCTTCATGCCTCTATCATAGCACTGTCTTGCAGTGCTTCATGCCTCTATCATAGCACTGTCTTGCAGTGCTTCATGCCTCTATCATAGCACTGTCTTGCAGTGCTTCATGCCTCTATCATAGCACTGTGTTGCAGTGCTTGATGCCTCTATCATAGCACTGTGTTGCAGTGCTTGATGCCTCTATCATAGCACTGTGTTGCAGTGCTTGATGCCTCTATCATAGCACTGTGTTGCAGTGCTTGATGCCTCTATCATAGCACTGTGTTGCAGTGCTTCATGCCTCTATCATAGCACTGTCTTGCAGTGCTTCATGCCTCTATAATAACACTGTCTTGCAGTGCTTCATGCCTCTATCATAGCACTGTCTTGCAGTGCTTCATGCCTCTATCATAGCACTGTGTTGCAGTGCTTCATGCCTCTATCATAGCACTGTCTTGCAGTGCTTCATGCATCTATCATAGCACTGTCTTGCAGTGCTTCATGCCTCTATCATAGCACTGTATTGCAGTGCTTCATGCCTCTATCATAGCACTGTGTTGCAGTGCTTGATGCCTCTATCATAGCACTGTGTTGCAGTGCTTCATGCCTCTATAATAACACTGTGTTGCAGTGCTTCATGCCTCTATCATAGCACTGTGTTGCAGTGCTTCATGCCTCTATCATAGCACTGTCTTGCAGTGCTTCATGCCTCTATCATAGCACTGTGTTGCAGTGCTTCATGCCTCTATCATAGCACTGTGTTGCAGTGCTTCATGCCTCTTTCATAGCACTGTCTTGCAGTGCTTCATGCCTCTATCATAGCACTGTCTTGCAGTGCTTCATGACTCTATCATAGCACTGTGTTGCAGTGCTTCATGCCTCTATCATAGCACTGTGTTGCAGTGCTTCATGCCTCTATCATAGCACTGTCTTGCAGTGCTTCATGCCTCTATCATAGCACTGTCTTGCAGTGCTTCATGCCTCTATCATAGCACTGTCTTGCAGTGCTTCAAGCCTCTATCATAGCACTGTCTTGCAGTGCTTCATGCCTCTATCATAGCACTGTCTTGCAGTGCTTCATGCCTCTATCATAGCACTGTCTTGCAGTGCTTCATGCCTCTATCATAGCACTGTGTTGCAGTGCTTGATGCCTCTATCATAGCACTGTGTTGCAGTGCTTCATGCCTCTATCATAGCACTGTGTTGCAGTGCTTCATGCCTCTATAATAACACTGTCTTGCAGTGCTTGATGCCTCTATCATAGCACTGTGTTGCAGTGCTTGATGCCTCTATCATAGCACTGTCTTGCAGTGCTTCATGCCTCTATCATAGCACTGTCTTGCAGTGCTTCATGCCTCTATCATAGCACTGTCTTGCAGTGCTTCATGCCTCTATCATAGCACTGTCTTGCAGTGCTTCATGCCTCTATCATAGCACTGTCTTGCAGTGCTTGATGCCTCTATCATAGCACTGTGTTGCAGTGCTTGATGCCTCTATCATAGCACTGTGTTGCAGTGCTTCATGCCTCTATCATAGCACTGTGTTGCAGTGCTTCATGCCTCTATAATAACACTGTCTTGCAGTGCTTCATGCCTCTATCATAGCACTGTGTTGCAGTGCTTCATGCCTCTATCATAGCACTGTGTTGCAGTGCTTCATGCCTCTATCATAGCACTGTGTTGCAGTGCTTCATGCCTCTATCATAGCACTGTCTTGCAGTGCTTCATGCCTCTATCATAGCACTGTCTTGCAGTGCTTGATGCCTGCATAATAGCACTGTCTTGCAGTGCTTGATGCCTGCATAATAGCACTGTCTTGCAGTGCTTGATGCCTGCATAATAGCACTGTCTTGCAGTGCTTGATGCCTGCATAATAGCACTGTCTTGCAGTGCTTGATGCCTGCATAATAGCACTGTCTTGCAGTGCTTGATGCCTGCATAATAGCACTGTCTTGCAGTGCTTGATGCCTGCATAATAGCACTGTCTTGCAGTGCTTGATGCCTGCATAATAGCACTGTCTTGCAGTGCTTGATGCCTGCATAATAGCACTGTCTTGCAGTGCTTGATGCCTGCATAATAGCACTGTCTTGCAGTGCTTGATGCCTGCATAATAGCACTGTCTTGCAGTGCTTCATGCCTCTATCATAGCACTGTGTTGCAGTGCTTCATGTCTCTATCATAGCACTGTGTTGCAGTACTTCATGTCTCTATCATAGCACTGTGTTGCAGTACTTCATGTCTCTATCATAGCACTGTGTTGCAGTACTTCATGTCTCTATCATAGCACTGTGTTGCAGTGCTTGATGCCAGCATAATAGCACTGTGATAATATTTAAGGCAATATCTACACTAATGTTTTCAATATAATTTTTAAGAGTTATAACAATGTCTTCCCCGGCGTGACTGAAGCAGCAGCAGACATCTAATACCAGCAGTAGCAACAACAGTAATACCAGCAGTAGCAACAACAGTAATACCAGCAGTAGCAACAACAGTAATACCAGCAGTAGCAACAACAGTAATACCAGCAGTAGCAACAACAGTAATACCAGCAGTAGCAACAACAGTAGTGGTACCGGCGATGACAACAACGGTAATGCCAGCGGTGGCAACCCAACAGTAATACCAGCGGTGGCGCGCTGGTAATACCAGCAGTGGCAACAGCAGTAATACCAGCAGTGGCAACGGTAATGCCAGCGGTGGCAACAACGGTAATGCCGGCGGTGGCAGCAGCGGTGGCCGGCGTGGCAACGGCGGTAGCCGGTGGCAACGGCGTGTGCCAGTGGCGGCGACAGTGAAAGTACCAGCGGTGGCGGCAACGGTGTACCGGCGGTAACGGCCGCGGTAATGCCGGCGGTAGCAGCAACGTGGCGCAGCGTTGGCAACAGCCGTAATGCCGGCGTTGGCGGCAACGGTAATGCCAGCGGTAGCAACGGCGGAAGTAATACCAGCAGTAGCAACAACAGTAATACCAGCATTAGCAACAACAGTAATACCAGCGGTATGCGCAACGGTATTACCAGCTGTAGCAACAACAGTGTACCAGCGGTGAAACAACGGTAATGCCAACGGTGCCGGCAACGATGGCACCAGCGGTGGCAGCAACAGTAATGCCAGCCACGGTGGCAACAACGAGTAATGCCAGCGGTGGCGAAACGGTAATGCCGAGCGGTGGCAACGACGGTATTGCCAGCGGTGGCAACAACGGTAATACCAGCGGTGGCAACAACGGTACCGGCGGTAGACAACAGTAATGCCAGCGGTGGCAACAACGGTAATGCCAGCGTGGCGGCGCGGCAGTAATGCCAGCGGTAAACGGCAACAGTAATGCTGCAGTGTAACAACAGTAATGCCAGCGGTGGCAGCAATGATATTACCAGCAGTGGCAACTGCAGTATTTCCAGCATTAGCAACAACGAGTAATACCAGCGGTAGCAACAACGGTAATACCAGCCGGTAGCAACGGCAGTAATGCACCAGCGGTAGCAACGGCAGTACCCGGCGGTAGCAGCAGCGGTATTGCCAGCGGTAGCGGCGCAGCAGTGGCCAGCGGTGGCAACAGCAGTATTACCAGCGGTGGCAGCAACGGGAACGCCGCCGGTGGCAGCAACGGCAGCATTGTGCGGCGGTGGCAAGAACGGCAGCGCAGCGGTAGCAGCAGCGGCAGCAGTATTGCAGCGGTGGCGGCAGGTAATACAGCGTTTGGCAGCAGCAGCAGTGTGCCAGCGGTGGCAGCGGCAGCAGTAATGCCGGCGGTGGCGCAGCAGCAGCAGTGATACCAGCGGTGGCGGCAAGCAGCAGCACTGCCGGTGGCAGCAACGGCAACGGTATTACCGGCGGTGGCGGAACGGCAGCACCAGCGGTGGCGGCAAGCAGCAGTATTTCGGCGGTGGCGACAGCGGTATTACCGGCGGTGCGACAGCAGCAGCAGTGGTACCAGCGGTGGCAACGGCGGCAGTAATGCGGCGGTGGCGGCAACAGCGGCAGTGTGCCGGCGGCGGCAACGGCAGCGGTATTGCCGGTGGCAACAGCGGCAATGCCGGCGGTGGCGGCCGCTGGCAAGCAGTGTGCGAACGGTGGCAACAGCAACGGTAATGCCAGCGGTGGCAGCAAGCAGCAGCAGTGTAATGCCAGCGGTGGCAACAACGGCAGCAGTGTGCCAGCGGTGGCAACGGCAGCAATACCGGCGGTGGCAACCAGCAGCAACGATGTGCCGGCGGTGGCAGCAACCAGTGGCTACCAGCAGTGGCAACAGCGGTAATGCCAGCGGTGGCGGCAACGATGACCCTCGCGGTGGCAGCAACGGTAATGCCAGCGGTAGCGGCAACGGTAATGCCAGCGGTGGCAACAACGGTAATGCCGGCGGTGGCAACAGCGGTAATGCCGGCGGTGGCGGCAGCACCACCGGTAGCAACCGGCGCCCAGCGGTGTGCCGGCGGTGGCGAAGACAGCCAGCGCAGCGGTAGCAACAACGGCAGCAGTATTGCCAGCGGTGGCGGCAACGGTAATGCCGGCGGTGGCAGCAACGGCAGTGTGCACCGGCGGTGGCAGCAACGGCGGCAGTCAATGCCAGCGGTGGCAACCCAGCGGCAACGAGTAATGCCGGCGGTGGCAGCAAGCAGCAGCAGTGTGCCGGCGGTAGCGGCGGCAGCCAATGCCGGCGGTGGCAGCCTTGCCCGGTATTGCCGGCCGGTGGCAGCAAGCAGCGACGGTATTGCCGGCGGTGGCAGCAACGGCAACGACGTACCGGCGGTAGCAGCAACGGCAACGGTATTACCCGGCGGTGGCAGCAGCAGCAATGCACCGGCGGTGGCAGCAGCGGCGGCGGTATTGCCAGCGGTGGCAACAACAGCAATGCACCAGCGGTGGCAACGAAACGGCAGCAGTATTGCCGGCATTGGCAACAACGGCAACGGTAATGCAGCGGTGGCAACAACGGCAGCAGTATTACCGGCGGTGAAGCAGCGGCAACGGTATTGCCAGCGGTAGCAGCAACAGCGAACGATAATGCCAGCGGTAACGTAAGCAGCAGCAGTGTGCCAGCGGTGGCAGCAGCAGCGGCAGTATTACCGGCGGTCGCGGCAACGTATTGCCGGTAGCGACAACGGCGAAACGGTGGCTGCCAGCGTGGCAACAGCGATGTGCCAGCGGCGGCGGCAGCAGCGGCATTATTGCCGGCGGTGGCAACAGCAGCCAACGGTAATGTAATGATGGCAACAGCAACGAGAAGTATTGCCGGCGGTAGCAGCAAGCAGCCTTGATAATACCAAAAGCGGTAGCAACAGCAGCAATGCCAGCGAGTGGCAGCAACGGTAATACCAGCGGTAGCGGCAACGTGTGCCGGCAATTGGCGGCAACAGTATTACCAGCGGTGGCAACAGCAGTGTTTCCGGCACGGTGACAGCAACGGTATTGCCAGCGGTGGCAGCAGCAGTAATGCTGGCGGTGGCAACGGCAGTAATACCAGCGGTAGCAACGAAAAACGGTATTGCCAGCGGTAGCGGCAACGATGTGCCAGTAGCAGCAACGGTAATACCAGCGGTAGCAGCAACGGTAATGCCAGCGGTGGCAGCGCAACAACGGTAATGCCAGCGGTAGCAGCAACAGTAATGCCAGCGGTGGCAACAACAGCCCAGCACCAGTGGCAACAACGGCAACGGTAATGCCAGCGGTAGCGGAACAGCAGCACCAGCGGTGGCAGCAACGGCAACGATATTGCCGGCGGTGTGGCGCAGCGTGTGCCAGCGGTGGCAACAGCGGCGACGATGTGCCAGCGGTAGCAACGGCAGCGGCAGTGTCCCGGGCAGTGGCAGCAGCAGCAACGGTAAATACCAGCCCGAGTAGCAACAACAGCAGCAGTAATGCCAGCGGTAGCAGCAACCTTGTACCAGCAGTGGCAACAACGGCAGCAGTATTACCGAGCGGTAGCAACAACGGCAATGCCAGCGGTAGCGGCAGCCAGTAATACCGGCGAGTAGCGGCAACGGCAGCATTAATGCCAGCGAGTAGCAACAGCAGCGGCAGTAATGCCAGCGGTAACCAGCAACAGCAACAGTAATACCAGCAGTAGCAACAACAGCAACAGTAATACCAGCAGTAGCAACAACAGCAACAGTAATACCAGCAGTAGCAACAACAGCAATACCAGCAGTAGCAACAACAGCAACAGTAATACCAGCAGTAGCAACAACAGCAGTAATGCCAGCGGTAGCGGCTGGCAACAGTAATACCGGCGGTAGCAGCAGCAGCAGCAGTATTGCCAGCGGTAGCAACAACAGCAACAATGTGCCAGCGGTAGCGGCAACAGCGGCGGTAATGCCGGTGGCAACAGCGGCAACGGTAATGCCGGCGGTCGCGGCAACGGCAATGCCAGCGGTGGCAACGGCAGCGAAGCAGTAATGCAGCGGTAGCAACGGCAACGAGTATTACCAGCGGCGGCAACGGCAACATTAATGCCGGCGGTAGCAACAACGGCAGCATTAATGCCAGCGTGGCAGCAACGCAGCAATAATGCCAGCGGTGGCGAAACGGCAACGGTAATGCCGGCGGTAGCGGCAGCGAAGCGCCAGCGGTGGCAACAGCGGCGGCAGTGTGCCGGCGGTAGCGGCAACGGCAATGCCGGTAGCGGCGCTGCTTGACGTACCAGCCATTGGCAGCAGCAGCAACAATGCCGCGGCAGTAGCAACAACAGCAACAGTAATACCAGCAGTAGCAACAACAGCAACAGTAATACCAGCAGTAGCAACAACAGCAACAGTAATACCAGCAGTAGCAACAACAGCAACAGTAATACCAGCAGTAGCAACAACAGCAACAGTAATACCAGCAGTAGCAACAACAGGAATACCAGCAGTAGCGCAGCAACGGCAATGTGCCAGCGGTAGCAACAGCAACCTTGATGTGCCAGCGGTGGTAACAGCAAGCAATGAATGCCAGCGGTAGCAACAGCAGCCAATGCCAGCTCTGGCGGCAGCAACGGCGACGATGACCGGCGGTAGCAGCAGCAGCCAGCAGTATTGCCAGCGGTGGCAACAGCAACAGCAATATTACCAGCGGTGCCAGCAAACGGTAATACCAGCGGTAGCAAGACGGCGGCGATGTGCCGGCGGTGGCAACGGCATCGGCAATGCCGGCCCAGAGCCTTAGCGGCGGCAATATTGCCAGCGGTGGCAACCAACGACCAAGCATAGCGGTAGCGGCAAGCAGCGGCGCAGTAATGCCAGCAGTGGCCAGCAGCGGCGACGGTAATGCAGCGAGTGGCATGACAGCGAAAAACGGCAATGCCGGCGGTGGCAACAGCAGCAGCGGTAATGGCAGTGGCAGCAGCAATACGCGTGATGGCAACGCGGCAGCCGATGATGCCAGCGGTAACAACAACGGCAATATCAAGCGGTAGCATAACGTCAACGACAGCGCTGGCCAGTGGCAAACAACGGCAACTTAGTAAATACTTGGCAGTGGCAGCAACGGCAGCAGTAATGCCAGCGGTGGCAAGGGCGGCAGCAGTAATGCCAGCGGTAGCAACAGCAGCGGCAGTAATGCAGCGGTGGCAACAGCAGCAACGGTAATGCCAGCCCGGTGGCAGCAACGGCAGCAGTAATGCTGGCGGTGTCGGCAGCTGACGATGTGCCGGCAGGCCGCGGCAACGGCTGATGCAGCGTTGGCAACGAGCAGCAGCAGTATTACCCGGCGGTGCGACAGCGGCAATGTGACCAGCGGCAGCAGCAATGCCAGCGGTGGCAGCAAGCATCGGCGTGTGCCGGCCCGGTAGCAACAACGGCAACAGTAATGCTGTGGTGGCGTGGCCAACGAGCAGTGTGCCGGCGAGTGTGGCAGGCTGATGTGCAGCGGTGGCAACAGCGAGCGTAATGCCAGCGGTGGCAACTGGCGGCAGCAGCAGTGCCAGCGGCGGTGGCAGCAACGGCAGCAGACGCGGCGGTGGCAACGGCCGACAATGCTGGCGACTGGCAACGTGGTAATGCCGGCGGTGGCGGCCCAGCAGCAACCGGTAATGCGCGGTGTCGGCAGCAATGCCGGCAGTGGCAGCAACGGCGGCGAGTGGCCGGCGGTAGCGCCCAGCGTGGCAGTATTACCGGCGGTGGCAGCAGCGGCAGCAGTATTGCCAGCCGGTGTGCCCAGCGACAGTAATGCCGGCGGTGCCAACAACGACAACGGTAATGCCCAGCGGTGTGGCAGCAGCGGCAGTATTGTCCTGGCGGTGGCAGCAACGGCAGCAGTATTGCCAGCGGTAGCAGCAACGGCAGCGAGTAATGTCAGCGGTGGCAGCGGCAACGTGTGCCGGCGGTGGCGGCAACGGCAATGCCGGCGGTGGCAGCAGCAACGATGTGCCGGCGTTGGCAGCAGCAGCGGCAGTGTGCCGGTGGCGACGGCGGCGGCAGTATTGCCGGCGGAAGCAGCAGCAGCGAGCGGTATTATCGGCGGTGGCAACGACGGCAGTACCAGCGGTGGCAGCAACGCGGCAGTGTGCCAGCGATGGCAACAGCAGCAACGAGTATTGCCGGCGGTGGCAACAACAGCCAACGGTAGCGCGGCGAGGTGGCGGCCAAGCATCAGCAGTAATATGACGGTGGCAACAGCGACAGCAGTAATGCCGGCAGTGGCAACAGCAGCAGCAGTAATGCCAGCAGTAGCGGCCAACGGCCAACGATGTGCCGGCGGTACAGCGACAGCAGCAACGCCGGTGTGCCGGTGGCAGCAACGGCAGCAGTAATGCCGCGGTGGCGGCAGCTGCAGCGACAATACCGGCGGTAGCAGCAACGGCAGCAGTATTGCCAGCGGTGGCGGCAGCAGCCAGCAGTATTGCCAGCGGTGGCGTAGCGGCGGCAGTATTGCCAGCGGTGGCGGCAACGGCAACGGTAATGCCAGCGGTGGCAACAGCGGCGGCAGTGACCGCCGGCGGTGGAGCAGCGGCAGCAGTGGCGCAGCGGTGGCAACGGCAGTGTGCCAGCGGTAGCGGCAGCGGCAACGGTAATGCCGGCAATGGCAACCCAACGCCAACAGTAATGCCACCGGCGGTGGCAGCAACGGCCAACCAGTAATGTGCACCAGCGGTGGCGGCTTATTAGCAACAGTAATGCCAGCGGTGGCGGCAGTAACGGCAGTAATGCCAGCGGTGGCGGCGGCAGCGGCAGTAATGCCGGCGGTGGCGGCAACGGCGGCAATGAAGCGCGGCGGTAGCAACAACAGTAATGCCAGCGGTGGCAGCAACAGTAATGCACCAGCGTGGCAGCAACGCTGGCAACGGTAATGCCAGCGGTAGCGACAACGGTATTACCAGCGGTGTAACGCGGCATTAGCCGGCGACAGCGGCAACGGGCGCGCAGCGGTAGCAACAACAGCAACGGTAATGCCAGCAGTGGCAACCAGCGGCAAGTAATGCAGGCGGTGGCAACAGCAGCAGCAGTGTGCCAGCGGTAGCAACAACGGCAACGATGTGCCGGCGGTAGCAACGCAACAATGCAAAGCGGTGGCAGCAACGGCAACGGTGGCTGCCAGCGGTGGCGCTGCAAAATGCCAGCGGTGGCAACAGCGGTATTGCCAGCGGTAGCAGCAACGTAACGGTAATACCAGCCGACGGCAACAGCAGCAGTATTGCCAGCGGTGGCAGCAACAGCAACGATCAATGGCCGGTGGCAGCAACGGCAATGCCAGCGGTAGCGGCAACGGCAGCAGTAATGCCGGCGGTAGCGGCAACGGCAGTGCGGCGGTGACGGCAACGGCAACGGTAATGCCGATCGCTATTCGCGACAACAATAGTATTACCAGCGGTAGCAACAACAGCAACGGTAATGCCAGCGAAGGTAGCAACAACGGCAGCAGTGAAAATGCCAGGTGGCAACAAGCGGCGGCAGTAATGCCGGCGGTAGCGACAACGGCAACGATGCCGGCCCGGTGGCAACGGCGGCGGTGTGCCGGCAGGTCGCAGCAACGCAATGCCGGCGGTGGCAGCAGCAACGGTAATGCCGGCGGTAGCGACAGCAGCCAGCAGTATTGCCAGCGGCGCCCGGCAACGGCAGCACGTGGCCATCGGCGGTGGCGGCGACAGCAGCAGTAATGCGGCATTGGCAACAGCGGCAGCAGTATTGCCGGCGGTGGCAAAGGCGGCAGCGGTAATGCCGGCGGTGGCAACAACAGCAATGCCAGCGGTGGCAGCAGCAACGATAATACCAGCGGTGGCGGCAGCAGCAATGCCAGCGGTGGCAACCAGCGGCAACGGTAATGCCAGCGGTAGCAGCAGCAGCAACAATGTGCCAGCGGTAAGCAGCAACGCCCAGCAGTATTACCGGCGGTGGCAACGGCGGCAGCAGTAATACCAGCGGTAGCAACAACGGCAGCAGTAATGCCAGCGAGTGGCAAGCAATGGCAACGGTATTGCCAGCCGGTAGCAACAACGGCAACAGTATTACCGGTAACGGCAACCAGCGGCAGCATGGCAACGTTACGCGGTGGCAACAGGCAGCAGTATTACCGGCGGTGGCAGCAACGGCAATGCCGGCGGTGGCAGCAGCAATGGCTTCAGCTGTGGCAACAGCAGCGGTAATGCGGCAGTGGCAACGGCGGCAGTGGCCGGCGGTGGCAGCAGCAGCAACAGTAATGCCGACGGTGCCAACAGCAGTAGTACCGGCGGTAGCCGGAACGGCGGCGATAATGCCGGCGGTGGCAGCAGCATCAGCAACCCAATGCCAGCGGGAAACGGCAGCGGCGGCAATAATGCCGGCGGTGCGACATGGCAACACCAGCGGTGGCAACAGCGGCAACCCAGTAATGCCGGCGGTGGCAACAACGGCGACGATATTGCCAGCGGCGACGCAGCAGCAGCAATGCCGGCGGTGGCAACAACGGCAGCGATGTGCCGGCGGTGGCAACAGCAGCAGTACCGGCGGTAGCGGCAACAGCAACAGTAGTATAGCGGTAACAACAGCAGCGTATCAGCGGTAGCAGCATCAACGAGTAATGCCGGCGGTGGCAGCCAACGGCAACAGTAATGCCAGCAATGGCAACCAGCAACCTTGGTAATGCCGGCGGTGGCGGGGAACGGCAACGATAGCCACGGCGTGGCGGCATGGCAACGATAATGCCAGCGGTGGCAGCAACGGCGGTAATGCCAGCGGTGGCAACAGCCAGCCAACGATGTGCAGCGGTATCAGCAACGGCAAACGATACCAGCAGTAACAGCGATGCCAGCGGTAGCAGCAACGGCAGCGGTAATGCCGGCGGTAACGGCAACGGCCAATGCCAGCGGTGGCGCAGCGTACGGCGTGCAGCAACATCAACGAGTAATGCCGGCGGTGGCAACAGCAGCGGCAGTAGTACCGGCGGTAGCAACAACCAGCAGCAATGTGCCAGCGGGCGGCGACAGCGGCGGTAATGCAGCGGTAGCAACAGCAGCAACCGTATTACCGGCGGTGGCAACGGCGGCAGCAGCGAATGCCGGCGGTGGCGGCAACAGCAACGGTAATGCCGGCGGTGGCGGCAAGCAGCGACAGTGACCGGCCGGTGGCAGCAGCAGCCAGCAGTGTGCCGGCGGTGGCAGCAGCGGCCAGCGGTATTGCTGGCAGTGTCGAGGACGCTGATACCAGCGGTAGCAGCAGCAGCGGTAATGCCAGCGGTAGCAGCAACGGCAACGTTAATGCCGCTCCGGTGGCGGCAACAGCGGCAGCAGTGGCTTGGCGGTGGCAACAGCGGCAACGTTAATACCAGCGATAGCAACAACGGCAACAGTATTGCCAGCGGTGGCGGCTTAGCCAGCCAGCAGTAATGCCAGCGATGGCAGCAACAGCAGCAATGTACCAGCGGTAGCAACGGCGGTAAACATCGGCCGAGGTGGCGGCAACGGCGGCGTCAATGCAGCGGTAGCAACAACAGCGTACCGCGGTAGCAGCAGCAGTGTGCTGGCGTGTGGCGGCAACGAGTGGCTGCCAGCGGTGGCGACGCGGCAACGATGACCACCAGCGGAAGCGGCAACGGCAACGATGTGCCGGCGGTAGCGGCAGCGGCAATGCCGGCGAGTGGCAGCGGCAACGGTAATGCCGGCGGTGGCAACAGCAGGCAGTATTGCCGGCGGTAGCGGCGGCGGCAACGATGTGCACCAGCGGTGGCAGCAACATCGGCGATGTGCCAGCGGTGGCAACAACGGCGGCAGTATTCAGCGGTGGCAACAGCGGCAGTAATGCCAGCAGTAGCAGCGAAGCAGTAATGCCAGCGGTAGCAGCAGCAACGGCGGTAATGCCAGCGAGGTGGCAACAGCAGCAGCAGTGGCGTACCCGGCGGTGGCAGCGGCTGCAGCAGTGTACCGGCAGTGCGGCAAAGCGGCAGCGATGTGCCGGCGGTGGCAGCAGCGGCGGCAGTATTGCCGGCGGTGGCGACAACGGCAACGATGGCCGGCGGTGGCAGCAGCGGCCAACGATGTGCCGGCGGTGGAGCAGCAGCGGCAGTGTGCCGGCGGTGGCGGCAACGGTGAATGCCGGCGGTCGGCACAGCGGCAGTATTGCCGGCAATGCGACAGCGGCGAGCAGTGTGCCGGCCGGGGTGGCGGCAACGGCGGCGGTATTGCAGCGGTTGGCGGCAATGGCGACGGTATTACCGGCGGTGGCGGCAGTAGCGGCGTGTGCCAGCGTTGGCGGCAACGGCGACGTGTGCGGCGGTGGCGGCGCGGCGTGATGCCGGCGGTGGCGGCAACGGTATTGCCGGCGGTAGCGAGCAGCGGTAATGGCGGTGGCAACAACGGCGGCGTCATTGCCGGCGGTGACAACGGTAATGCCAGCGGTAACCAACGGCAACGGTCGTACCCGTGGTAGCGACAGCGTGGCCGCCAGCGTGGCAGCAACGTGCAGCAGTGGTACCAGCAGTAGCAACAGCGGCAGCAGCAGGACTACCGGCGGTGGCGTCGCGGCAGCAGTAATGCCGGCGGTGGCGACGCAGCAGTAATGCCAGTGAAGCCCAGCCAGGTGTGCCAGCAGTGGCAGCAACGGCGGCAAAGTAATGCCAGCGGTGGCAGCAGCAGCGGCAGTAATGCCGGCGGTGGCAGCAACGGCTGGTGTGCGGCGGTGGCAGCAGTGGCTGCCAGCGGTGGCAACGGCGCGGCAGTTATGCCAGCGGTGGCGGCGGCAGTAATGTGGCGGTAGCAACAGCGGCGGTAATGCCAGCGTAGCGGCAGCAGCAGCAGGACCGGCGGTGGCATCGGCAGCAGCAGTAATGCCAGCGGTAGCGGCAACGGCGGCAGTATTGCCGGCGGTAGCGGCAGCAGCAGCAGTGTACTGGCAGTGGCAGCAACATCAACAGTAATGCCAGCAGTGGCAACAACGGCAACAGTAATGCCAGCGTGTAAAGCAGCAACAGCAATACAGCGGTGGCAACAGCAGCAGCAGTGGCCAGCCGGTGGCGGCAACAGCAGCAGTAATGCCAGCGGTAGCGAGCAGCAGCAGCAGTAATGCCAGCGGTGGCGGCTTAGCAGCAGTGGCCTGGCTGTGGCAACAGCAGCAACGGTAATACCAGCGGTAGTGACAGCACCAGTATTGCAGCGGTGGCAACAGCAGCAACAGTAATACCAGCCGGTGGCGGCAACGGCAACGATGTACCGGCGGTGGCAACAGCGGCAGCAGTGTACCAGCGGTGGCGGCAGCAGCGAGCGGTAATACCGGCGGTAGCAGCCTTGGCAATACCGGCGGTATGGCATCAACAGTATTTTAGCGGTGGCAACAACGGCAGCTTGATATTACCAGGTGCTGACAACGGCGGCAGTAATGGCGGAAACGCAGCAGCGGTGTGCAGCCCGGGAAGCGGCAACGGCAATGCCAGCCCGGTGGCAACAGCAGCGGCAGTATTGCCGGCGGTACAGCAGCAACGGCGGCAGTAATGCCGGCCGGTGGCAACTGGCAGCGATGTGCAGCCGGTGTAACCAACGTCAGCAGCAATGCCAGCGGTAGCGGCAACGGCAACAGTATTGCCCGGCAATCTCGGCAGCATCAGCAGTGTGCCGGCGGTGGCAACAGCAGCGGCAGTAATGCCAGCGGTAGCAACCTTGGCCTTGATAATGCCAGCCAATGGCAACTTAGCTTGGCAGCAGCTGGCAGTGCAACAACAGCAACAGTAACCAGCGGTAGCGGCAAGGCAACGATGTGCCGGCGGTGGCGGCGGCTGCGCGACGGTAATGCCGGCGGTAGCAACGGCAACGATGTGCCACGGCGGTGGCGGCAACTGGCCAGCAATAATGCCAGCGGTGGCAGCAACGGCGGCAGTAATGCCAGCGGTGGCGGCAACGGCGCCGGTAATGCCAGCGGTGGCAGCAACGGCAGCAATGTGCACCGGCGGTGGCGGCAACGGCAACGGTATGCCAGCGGTGGCGGCTTAGCAGCAGCAGGTAATGCCGGGGTAACGCCCAGCAGCAGTGGCAATGCCAGCAGTGGCAACAGCAGTAATGCCAGCGGTGGCAACAGCGGCAACAGTGTGCCGGCAGTACAGCAACAGCAGCGGCAGTGTACCAGCAGTGGCAGCAAGGCAGCAGTAATGCCAGCAGTTTGCCAGCAGCAGCGACAGTAATGCACCTTCAAAGTAGCAACAACAGCAACAGTAATACCAGCAGAGGCAACAACACTAATAGTAGCAACGGTAGCAGCAGCAACAACAACAGCAGTAAATACAATAGAGGCAACAACAACAGCAGTTGTAATAACAGCAGCAACAGCAGTAATAACAACAACAGCAACAGTCGTGACAACATTGTGTTAGCAAGACAGCTCGGTGTTACTAGAGACATGTTATCTTCACGTTACATCACCTTACTGTGTTACACTCCCTGGCCCACCACCCACCCACCAGTGGTGTCACACTCCCTGGCCCACCACCCACCCACCAGTGGTGTCACACTCCCTGGCCCACCACCCTCCCACCAGTGGTGTCACACTCCCTGGCCCACCACCCTCCTACCAGTGGTATTACACTCCCTGGCCCACTACCCTCCCACCAGTGGTGTTACACTCCCTGGCCCACCACCCACCCACCAGTGGTGTCACACTCCCTGGCCCACCACCCTCCCACCAGTGGTGTCACACTCCCTGGCCCACCACCCTCCCACCAGTGGTGTTACACTCCCTGGCCCATCACCCACCCACCAGTGGTGTCACACTCCCTGGCCCACTACCCTCCCACCAGTGGTGTCACACTCCCTGGCCCACTCCCCTCCCACCAGTGGTGTCACACTCCCTGGCCCACTACTCTCCCACCAGTGGTATCATACTCCCTGGCCCACCACCCTCCCACCAGTCGTGTCACACTCCCTGGCCCACTACCCTCCCACCAGTGGTATCACACTCCCTGGCCCACCACCCTCCCACCAGTCGTGTCACACTCCCTGGCCCACTACCCTCCCACCAGTGGTATCACACTCCCTGGCCCACCACCCTCCCACCAGTCGTGTCACACTCCCTGGCCCACTACCCTCCCACCAGTGGTGCCACATTCCCTGACCCACCACCCACCCACCAGTGGTATCACACTCCCTGGCCCACCACCCTCCCACCAGTCGTGTCACACTCCCTGGCCCACTACCCTCCCACCAGTCGTGTCACACTCCCTGGCCCACCACCCTCCCACCAGTGGTGCCACATTCCTTGACCCACCACCCACCCACCAGTGGTATCACACTCCCTGGCCCACCACCCACCCACCAGTGGTGTCACACTCCCTGGCCCACTACCCTCCCACCAGTGGTGCCACATTCCCTGACCCACCACCCACCCACCAGTGGTGTCACACTCCCTGGCCCACCACCCTCCCACCAGTCGTGTCACACTCCCTGGCCCACTACCCTCCCACCAGTGGTGCCACATTCCCTGGTCCACCACCCACCCACCAGTGGTGTCACACTCCCTGGTCCACCACCCACCCACCAGTGGTGTCACACTCCCTGGCCCACTACCCTCCCACCAGTGGTGCCACATTCCTTGACCCACCACCCACCCACCAGTGGTGTCACACTCCCTGGTCCACCACCCACCCACCAGTGGTGTCACACTCCCTGGCCCACTACCCTCCCACCAGTGGTGCCACATTCCCTGACCCACCATCCACCCACCAGTGGTGTCACACTCCCTGGCCCACCACCCTCCCACCAGTCGTGTCACACTCCCTGGCCCACTACCCTCCCACCAGTGGTGCCACATTCCCTGACCCACCACCCACCCACCAGTGGTGTCACACTCCCTGGCCCACCACCCTCCCACCAGTCGTGTCACACTCCCTGGCCCACTACCCTCCCATCAGTGGTGCCACATTCCCTGACCCACCACCCTCCCCCCAGTGGTGTCACACTCCCTGGCCCACCACCCACCCACCAGTGGTGTCACACTCCCTGGCCCACTACCCTCCCACCAGTGGTGTCACACTCCCTGGCCCACTACCCTCCCACCAGTGGTATCACACTCCCTGGCCCACCACCCTCCCACCAGTCGTGTCACACTCCCTGGCCCACCACTCTCCCACCAGTGGTGCCACATTCCCTGACCCACCACCCACCCACCAGTGGTGTCACACTCCCTGGTCCACCACCCACCCACCAGTGGTATCACACTCCCTGGCCCAATATCCACGTAACACTGATCACATCACGTAACACTGATCACATCACGTAACACTGATCACATCACGTAACACTGATCACATCACGTAACACTGATCACATCACATAACACTGATCACATCACGTAACACTGATCACATCACGTAACACTGATCACATCACGTAACACTGATCACATCACTTAACAATGATCACATCACTTAACAATGATCACATCACGTAACACTGATCACATCACGTAACACTGATCACATCACTTAACAATGATCACATCACGTAACACTGATCACATCACGTAACACTGATCACATCACTTAACAATGATCACATCACGTAACAATGATCACATCACATAACGCTGATCACATCACGTAACACTGATCACATCACGTAACAATGATCACATCACTTAAAAATGATCACATCACGTAACACTGATCACATCACGTAACACTGATCACATCACGTAACAGTGATCACATCACGTAACACTGATCACATCACGTAACAATTATCACATCACGTAACACTGATCACATCACTTAACAATGATCACATCACGTAACAATGATCACATCACGTAAAAATGATCACATCACGTAACACTGATCACATCACGTAACACTGATCACATCACGTAACAATGATCACATCACGTAACACTCTCAGTAGTAGTAACCAGTTACCAGTCTCAGTAGTAACCAGTTACCAGTAACCGTCCATTGACTCAACGACCAACCGTCTCGCCTGAGTCACGGTCTTTCATATTGTGCTGAGCTGACACTATTTCAAAAGACCCCACTGGGTGCTGGGCAGACGGCCAGGCAGTATTACGAGTGTAACCAAGGAGATAGGTAACGGCAAGGGCTCTGTCCACTTAACTGCAATAATACGTAATAACAGCCTACGTGAGTATTTCTACCCTAATCCACGTATCGAACTCCCACATGATAAATGGTGTACAGCGGTGTGGAGCGTGGATTTACGTTTTTAAGGGTAATTCAAGGCGTTTGAAGACTGTTGTGAGTAGCCGGCAGGGTCAAAGGTGAATCTCCAGACAGCCGCACTCCCCTCACACCCTCCAGCCACCAGCTACTACCCTCACTCACTACCTACTGCCTGCAAGCCTGTTGCAGCCGTTTCAAGCTTCCTGGCTTAGTTCGTGTGCTAATTGCTTCAATCTCCGAGGGGTTGACCCGGATTTTGCAATTAAGCCAGTCAGTAAGCCAGACTGTGGAAGTGAACGCCAGTCAGCCTATCATCCAGCCTGTCTCCTGTCATCCAACTGCTCCTCCGTGCTTTGTGCATCGTTACACGTCTTCCAGTCAGCCATTCTCGTGGGGTAAGCCAGTCAGCCAACCCAGCTTCTAACCCAGCTGAGAGAGAGAAGTAAGCCACACAGTAAGAAGTAAGCCAAGTTCCTCTGAAGTCTTGTCTATATCGCTTTGTGCTCCCTGTTGGATGCTAAGAGTGGTTTTTACCATTCCTGTGGCATAGAGTGGGTTATTAAGCCACCGTGGGTGAGTGGGGTGCGCGGCAGCCTCACCGTCCCCCCCACCACTCTCTCCCACCACCCGGGGTGCGCGGCAGAGCCCCAGCGTCCACCCCCCACTCTCTCCACCACCACTCTCTCCCACCACCACCAGCCATCCACTCATCTACCTGTGGTTGTTTGCACCCTTGTACCGGGTCCTAGTACTGTTTTGGCTCACATAATTGGTCAAGAGATTGTAGCTGGTGCCACCGATAAAGCCAGTTATGTGAGTTCGCCTAGAACGCACATTTCTTCACGACAACAGTGTGAGTGGAAGAGGAAACACCGCCCGCCCACAGGACAATATCTTCGCCCCATCACCAGTACCCACCGCCCGTCTACTACTCCAGACTCCAGTGATAATTTTCTTGAGACAATTTTCTTGCATTTAAAGACATTTGCGTGTGTGAGACATTTATAGTAAATTTGCTTGTGTACTCTAAACCTTGTGTTTTTCAGTGTAAACGCAGTATTCTTTGACTCATTATTTTTCCAATATTTTTCAGTGTTTTCACTTATCTTATATTTTTATTCTGTGTTTTTCTTTATGCTACTCCTGTCTGTAGTAAGTATTATTGTGTAGTGTACCAGTCAGTCACCCTGTGTGAAGTGATTCATTTTTTTTTATTGTATTCTTTCAGCATACCAAATTATCCATTTATTTCTATGTGTGTCTTTTTTTTTCGTATGCCAGCAGTGTCTCATTCCTCTAATTTTTTCGCAGACTGTGTACCATTATTTTTGCCAGCAAATTTTTGTCGTATCAGTCACAGCAAGATTTTGTTGTATCAGTCACAGCAGGATTTTGTTGTAAGAATATATTATAGTGAAGTGTGCTCCGTCACTGTAAGTGTTATATTCCCTGTTTTGTTCCTGTGTTTTATTTTTTCATATTTTTGTAATTCTTGAACAAATTCACTCTTGATGCAATTTTAATTAATTTTAACGTAAAGTGTTTTCTTACTCTGTTTGAGTAAATTGTTTTGTCTAATTTACAATTAAGAGTTAAAGTGTTCAATCAGTTTATTTTTTTTTTTTGATCTTCATAATTTTAATTCATTATTTTACCTGAGTTTTCCCAGTGACACTTTATTACTGCAGTGATTATTTCTACACTTTATTTTGTTGCACTTGTTCTGAAGTGAATTATTTAGTTGAACTTGTTCTGCAGTGAATTATTTTCTTTTATTGCTATTTTTATGATTTATATTTTAATTTTGTCTATGCATTCTTAGAAAATACTTAAATTTCCCAGTTAACAATTTAGTAATTTTATTTTATACTTTCACATTGATTTAAAAATTTTAATTAATTAATTTCTTTATTAGCAAGAGTAAAGACAGCTCATTTTGAATTTAATTCAGTCTCCAGTAATATTTTTACTTGTATATTTCAATGTAAATATTTTTTTTTCTTGGTCAATAGTCCTTTAAATTGAGTTTTCCTTCCTCTTGCAGTGTATTTAGACATTATTCTGCAGAATTAGTTGTATATCTTTTCATTTCAATTCTAGAATTTTATATCATTTTTATTGTTCATTATTTTTGCTTTGTTTGTTCTCGTGCTACTTTGCCATTATGTCTCACATACCGTCAAGTGATACTTTAGTGAATGTCGACACTCAGACCTCTCAGGCTACTGCTGGTCCTGTCATCAGTCCTCACAGTTCCTTACCGACTGACAGACCGACCCAGACACCGAGATATTATAGTTATACTCGTGATTCCCTTGATGCGTTACCTTTATTCAATGGCCATGTCCATAGTCTTGAAGCATGGTTTGCAGCCATTCGTTCTCGTGCTAGTGCCCTAGGTGAAGGTCCTCCTTCAGAGGAAAGTCTTATCAGAATTGCTAAAGAAGCTCTTTATCGATCTCCTGCTGCTGTTCACGTTGTTGATCTCCTTGATATGCGAGACTTCAGGAATCTTACTAAGTGGTCACAATATGAGGAACTGATTCGTTCTTTCCTTGTCCCAGTAAAAACAGCTGATCCATATGTTGTTCTTAGGGAACTAGTGAATGCTACACCCATGAGTACTGAATCGTTGAGTGCATTTGCTGTTAGATTAGACAAACTTTTATCATCATTTATCAATGCTGTCCAATCATCATCTTTTCTCCCTGAAGAGGCTAAACCATTTACAGAATCAATTGCTAAAATAGCAGCTTTTGGAGCAATTAAAGAACTAATGCCGCCTGCTTCTGTGTGTGCTTATGAGGCTCATCCTCCAACTGTAACGATGGAACCACTTACAGCCTTAAATCATGTACGTTCCTTGTGCCCCCAGGGTACTTTCCCTTGTATCAAAAGTAATGTCACACATATGCCTCAGTCTGCACCACCTCTTGTTTGCGCCACAGAGACAAATCGTAGTCGTCAACCATCTCAGAGATCATCAAGAACCAGTGTACAGAGTCGTTATACACCTCGTAGTATTCATAGTACATTCAGTAACCATAGTCGGCGGAATTGTTACAACTGTGGTTTCCGTGGCCATATTGCAATTAATTGTCCTGATAGTTACCCTAAGAGACGTCGTACTGATGATGAGTACTCAGATCTTCCCTACTGTACTTATCATAGAATACATGGACATGACACATCTGAGTGTAATGCTCTCTATAACCTTCAGTACTCTAGGTCTTTCCGTGGTCGTTCCAACCGCAGAACCCGTAGAGGAAACAGATCTCGTGGTTCTCAAAATAACCAGAACCAGGCTCATTCATTCAATTCTCAAACTAACCAGAACCAGGCTCGTTCTTCCCAGTCGGGGGAATTCGAGCGCCCCAGTCAAACCGCCCCATGGTGACAGTAGGTGATAATGAGTACACCATCCCCGTTCACAACTCCTTTGAAGCCTTAAGCAGTCTCGAGCATGCCAACCCTGCTGATGATGTTGCTTCACATGTCTCTGACATAGATGATTTTGGGGATGGAGTAGAACAAGTCTTTTCTGATGATAATCCACCTTTTTGTTTGCACATAACTTCCAATGCAACAATAGGCCCTATAGTGCAAGCATCTGTTTATAATGCACCCGTTCAATTGTTCATGGACTCTGGTGCGCAAATCAATATTATTAGGTCTAGTTTGTTTAAGGATAAGAAGTTACGACATGTCCTTCTCGTAGAACCGACTCCTGTGTCCTCCCTTAGTGGAGTATCTGGTTCTCACCTGCGTGTCCGAGGTCGGACTTCCCTAACCTTTTCTATCCAAGGTAGAGACTTCACTGTTTCCTTCTTTGTTGTCGACCAGATTACTTTCCCTGGTGACCTTCTACTGGGATTTGCTTCCATGCGAGACTTACGCATTGTGCTCGACCCTTATCGATGGCATGCACAAATTGACGACTTAATCGTTCCATTCTGGGGTTACCAGCTTGGATCAGAAATCTGTTATACTGCTGCAGAGTATGATGTACGGATTAAGTCCTTACAAGCTAATGCATTCTCCAGTAGCGTACCCAAGCGGTCAGGCACTGGTAATTCTGTCACTCCCATCAGTGTTCCACCTATACCTTCAGAATTGCAGGATAGTCCGATGCCTCAAGTGTCCGAGGACGCTCAGATTGCCTTGAGTGCTCAACCTATCCCTGCAATGCCTGCTAGTTCGAGTAGTAGTTTCTCCACAGGGGACGCCTTGTCGGAAAACAATTACTTGCAACTAGTAATGTCATCTCTTGTTGATGTCACATGCCGTCTGCAGAAAGACGTTTCTGTTGCGGCTAGTGCTCTCACTAGAGTGTCTGTAGTTGTTCCTAGTGTTCCAGATGGTGATAATGTCCTAGTTGACAGTGATTCCTGCAAAGTGAAAGGTCTATTTGTTGAACCATCCTTACATGTTGTACGAGATAGTAAGATCCATTTCTACCTGGCCAACACTTCTGGTCACAGTGTTCGCCTCAGGGCAAATACCAATCTTGTTGACCTTGTTCACTATCCTTACCCTGTTCAGGTAGAGGATGAGTTGTCACCTGACCAGTGGGTCGGTGCTATTTCTGCCGGGGAGACCTCATCCACTTCACTGGATCAATCTGTTCCACCAGTTGAGGAGAAAGACTTAGCTCCCACTGACTTCCCAGATGAAGTCAAGCGTTTGTTGACTCTGTTGAACAAACGTCGTAAAGCCATTGCTTTACCAGGTGAGAAGATGGGTATAACGAACTTATTGTCCCATCGTATTCCACTTGAACCTGGTACTAGACCTATCTACATACCTGCGTACAGAATGCCTCATTCACAAGTTGCTGTCGCAGAAGAATTGATCAATCAAATGCTTGATGATGGAGTTATTGCACCTAGCAATTCACCTTGGAATGCACCCTTGATACTAGTACCTAAGAAGGATGGTACTTGGCGTCCAGTAATTGACTTTAGGAAGTTAAACGCAAAAACCATTCCAGATCGCTTTCCACTCCCTGTACTGGGTGATCTTTTACGTAATATCGGAGATAACAAAGTCTTTTCAACCCTGGATTTGTTACAAGGGTTTTGGCAAGTCCCTCTTCACGAGGACAGCCAAGAACTAACTGCATTCTCCACTCCTACAGGTCATTATCACTTCCTCCGTATGGCATTTGGATTACGATCTTCCCCTATCACGTTCTCAAGGCTCATGACTAATATCTTTAGAGGTCTCATAGGTAATGCACTTATGGTGTACTTAGATGACGTAATCGTCATGTCTAAAGACGTGGATACACACTTGAAAAGACTTGATGTAGTACTTGGTAAGCTTGAAGAAGCCAATTTAAAGATCAAACTGTCAAAATGTCAATTTTTCAGATCAGAAATTAAGTTTCTTGGTCACGTAGTCACTCCTAGAGGGGTTACGACTGACCAAAGTAAAGTAACTGCAGTACTAAATTTTCCAACTCCCAAAACTGCTGATGCCGTAAGATCCTTTGTGGGCTTAGCAGGTTTTTATAGATCTTTCATTGCCAATTTTTCTTCCATAGCTGCTCCTCTAACTGAGTTGCTTAAGAAAGATGCTCCTTTTGTTTGGACCTTCCGTCAAGAAAGAGCATTCCAAACTCTAAAAGAAAAGCTAACTTCTGCTCCAATTTTGAAATTTCCAGATTTTTCTAAGCCCTTCTATCTGACAACTGATGCTAGTTCAATTGGCATAGGTGCCGTACTAGCTCAGAAGACCGATGGCAAGTACAACGCAGTTGCATTTGCTAGCCGCGTCCTTACGAAGGCTGAACGTAATTATACAGTAACTGAGCAAGAAGTTTAGCAATAGTATGGTCTTTAAAGCACTTCCGAGACATTATTTATCAGTACTCTGTTCATGTCTTGACAGATCATGCTCCACTGATACCCTTATTCCAGAACAAACAACCTACTGGAAGGTTAGCTAGATGGACCTTGACTATCCAAGAGTTCAATCCCACCTTTGAGCATTTACCTGGCAAGTCAAATGTAGTCGCAGATGCCTTATCTCGACATGTTAGTATAGTAACTGCAGACCCTCCATTTAGTGCTGAAGATGTAAAGAATGCTCAACGAACAGATCCCATGTGGTCGGTATTGTATACCATTTTGATGTTCATCTTGTCAGACACTGCAACACGTGGCATCTTGGTACATCTTGGTACATCTTGGTGTGATTCGATTCCTGCTCCAGGAAGATCTTATTCTGACTGTGAAGCCACCAGCACCCATCAGTGACTTTCTCATGAACCAAGAATTATTGTATCGAACGGCCGAGTTGGGTACTCCTAGCAGAAGAGTATACCAGTTAGTAATTCCACAGTCACTAGTGAATGTAGCCTTACAGCTAGTTCACGATGTACCAGGTGTTGCACACCCTGGTATGGATCGTTCAGTAAAACAAGCCAGATTGAAATACTTTTGGCCTCGAATGGCAACTGATATTTCTGAGTATGTTAAGAAATGTAGTGTCTGCATGCAGCATAAAGGCAATGCTAATGGTCCTAATCCAATCCAAGTGTATCCAACTACTAGCGAACCTTGGGAAAGAGTTGCGCTAGATTTGTTAACTAATTTCCAATGTTCCCTCCAAGGCAACAAACATCTGTGTGTTATGGTAGACCATTTCACCAGATATTGTGAGTTAGTTCCTATTGCAGATAAGACTGCCGAGACAGTAGCTAAAGCGTTTAAAGAACGCATTATCTGCAGGCATACCACTCCTAAGTCCCTAGTAACAGATAATGGAGGTGAATTCTGTAATGAGATTCTTGAAAATTTGTGTACCTTGTACAAGATCTCTAAATCCACCATTGTTCCTCATCATCCTGCCAGCAATGGGTTAGCGGAACGAACCAATAAGAAAGTACTTGATGTCTTGAGAGCCACTATCAATCCCAACAGTGAAACTTGGGATGAAGTTATACCTGATGTGCAGTGTGCTATAAATTCTGCTTACAATGTTTCTATAGGTGACACTCCACATTATGCATTGTATGGTGTAGATAAACGTTTGCCTTATGAGTTGTTATATTCTAATCCGAAACCAAATTACAACCCTGATGATTTCGTAGCAACTCGTACCAGCTTAGCTCAAAGTGTTTTTAGAAGAATCCGTGAAACACTTCATAAATCAACAGCTGAATTTACAAGAGTCGCAAATACTCGAGTAAAGCCATCCAAAATCAAAGTAGGTTCAAGAGTTATGCTGACTAATTTTAACAAAACGTCTGCAATGCCAAAGCTTGATCAAAAGTTTGTTGGTCCTTATCGCGTAGTTGAACATATCACTGGTAATAAGTATAAGGTTAGAGAGATTAGTACTGGTCAGTATAAAGAATCGCATTTGGATCATATGAAGTTAGTATGTGATGATAATGATGTTCCAACCCAGACTAATGTGACAGACTCTGACAATCCTCCTGATCCTGTACTCTCTTCCTCTGATACTCAGTCAGACGATCAACCTGAATGTCGTTATTCCCTACGTACACGACAGGTATTGAGAAATCCTCAAGTATCATTTGTAACTTCCAATTCAGAATTGCCTCAAATACAGCATGAGTTAGCCAATGCTACAGAGTTTGATCCTCCCAGAGATGACACCCATTCTGCATATGCCAATCTTACCCTAGCAGAGTTGGGGTTA
Organism: Cherax quadricarinatus; assembly: GCF_038502225.1. Taxonomy (NCBI): domain Eukaryota; kingdom Metazoa; phylum Arthropoda; class Malacostraca; order Decapoda; family Parastacidae; genus Cherax; species Cherax quadricarinatus. Next base: position 44,403,326 of record NC_091314.1, read on the forward strand.
AATGTAAATAACCTGTATAGATGAATAATTACAGTATCAACTTATCAGTATTCAAGAATTTTTTTTTGTGTGTTCGTGTTCTCTCCGCATTCTGAGAGTTAACAGTCTAGATTTGCGTGCACCGAATCTGCCTTTCTGTTAAACACTCTTTCTTTGTATATATTCCTTCCTCAGAATCCGTAGATCACACGAATACAGATCGATCGATCAACATTTTTTTTATCACTTGTAATCTCAACGTAGAGTTCGTTGTTCATTTGTTGAGTTTTAAGTTGTACTATAGTATACCTTGTATTGCATTACAGTTTCAGTTACGTACGCTTTCATTCTAATGTTCTACTTATGTATCTATAATGTTTAATGTTGTGTACTTTGACATTGTATAGAATCAGCCCAAGCCGTATACCTGCCATCTCTAGTTTGTATTAGTTGTATGTCGGGACGACATACGTTAGCGTCACCGAGCTCTCAGTAGTAGTAACCAGTTACCAGTCTCAGTAGTAACCAGTTACCAGTAACCGTCCATTGACTCAACGACCAACCGTCTCGCCTGAGTCACGGTCTTTCATATTGTGCTGAGCTGACACTATTTCAAAAGACCCCACTGGGTGCTGGGCAGTCGGCCAGGCAGTATTACGAGTGTAACCAACGAGATAGGTAACGGCAAGGGCTCTGTCCACTTAACTGCAATAATACGTAATAACAGCCTACGTGAGTATTTCTACCCTAATCCACGTATCGAACTCCCACATGATAACACTGATCACATCACTTAACAATGATCACATCACGTAACACTGATCACATCACGTAACAATGATCACATCACGTAACACTGATCACATCACTTAACAATGATCACATCACGTAACACTGATCACATCACGTAACAATGATCACATCACGTAACACTGATCACATCACGTAACACTTATCACATCACGTAACAATGATCACATCACTTAACAATGATCACATCACGTAACAATGATCACATCACGTAACACTGATCACATCACGTAACACTGATCACATCACGTAACAATGATCACATCACTTAACAGTGATCACATCACGTAACAATGATCACATCACTTAACAATGATCACATCACGTAACAATGATCACATCACGTAACAATGATCACATCACGTAACAATGATCACATCACTTAACAATGATCACATCACGTAACAATGATCACATCACTTAACAATGATCACATCACGTAACAATTATCACATCACTTAACAATGATCACATCACGTAACAATGATCACATCACGTAACACTGATCACATCACGTAACACTGATCACATCACTTAACAATGATCACATCACTTAACAATGATCACATCACTTAACAATGATCACATCACGTAACAATGATCACATCACGTAACAATGGTCACATCACGTAACACTGATCACATCACGTAACAATGATCACATCACGTAACACTGATCACATCACGTAACACTGGTCACATCACGTAACAATGATCACATCACGTAACACTGATCACATCGCGTAACAATGATCACATCACGTAACACTGATCACATCACTTAACAATGATCACATCACTTAACAATGATCACATCACTTAACAATGATCACATCACGTAACAATGATCACATCACGTAACACTGATCACATCACGTAACACTGATCACATCACTTAACAATGATCACATCACTTAACAATGATCACATCACTTAACAATGATCACATCACGTAACAATGATCACATCACGTAACAATGATCACATCACGTAACACTGATCACATCACGTAACACTGATCACATCACGTAACAATGATCACATCACTTAACAATGATCACATCACGTAACAATGATAACATCACGTAACAATGATCACATCACGTAACACTGATCACATCACGTAACAATGATCACATCACTTAACAATGATCACATCACGTAACACTGATCACATCACTTAACAATGATCACATCACGTAACACTGATCACATCACGTAACACTGATCACATCACGTAACAATGATCACATCACGTAACACTGATCACATCACGTAACAATGATCACATCACGTAACAATGATCACATCACTTAACAATGATCACATCACTTAACAATGATCACATCACTTAACAGTGATCACATCACGTAACAATGATCACATCACTTAACAATGATCACATCACTTAACAATGATCACATCACGTAACAATGATCACATCACGTAACAATGATCACATCACGTAACGCTGATCACATCACTTAACAATGATCACATCACGTAACAATGATCACATCACTTAACAATGATCACATCACGTAACACTGATCACATCACGTAACAATGATCACATCACGTAACAATGATCACATCACTTAACAATGATCACATCACGTAACACTGATCACATCACGTAACAATGATCACATCACGTAACAATGATCACATCACGTAACAATGATCACATCACGTAACAATGATCACATCACGTAACAATGATCACATCACGTAACAATGATCACATCACGTAACAATGATCACATCACTTAACAATGATCACATCACGTAACAATGATCACATCACGTAACAATGATCACATCACTTAACAATGATCACATCACGTAACAATGATCACATCACGTAACAATGATCACATCACGTAACAATGATCACATCACTTAACAATGATCACATCACGTAACAATGATCACATCACGTAACAATGATCACATCACTTAACAATGATCACATCACGTAACAATGATCACATCACTTAACAATGATCACATCACGTAACAATGATCACATCACTTAACAATGATCACATCACGTAACACTGATCACATCACGTAACAATGATCACATCACGTAACAATGATCACATCACGTAACAATGATCACATCACGTAACAATGATCACATCACTTAACAATGATCACATCACGTAACAATGATCACATCACTTAACAATGATCACATCACGTAACAATGATCACATCACTTAACAATGATCACATCACGTAACAATGATCACATCACGTAACAATGATCACATCACGTAACAATGATCACATCACGTAACAATGATCACATCACTTAACAATGATCACATCACGTAACACTGATCACATCACGTAACAATGATCACATCACTTAACAATGATCACATCACTTAACAATGATCACATCACGTAACAATGATCACATCACGTAACAATGGTCACATCACGTAACAATGATCACATCACTTAACAATGATCACATCACGTAACACTGATCACATCACGTAACAATGATCACATCACTTAACAATGATCACATCACGTAACAATGATCACATCACTTAACAATGATCACATCACGTAACAATGGTCACATCACGTAACAATGATCACATCACTTAACAATGATCACATCACGTAACACTGATCACATCACGTAACAATGATCACATCACTTAACAATGATCACATCACGTAACACTGATCACATCACGTAACAATGATCACATCACTTAACAATGATCACATCACTTAACAATGATCACATCACGTAACAATGATCACATCACTTAACAATGATCACATCACGTAACACTGATCACATCACGTAACAATGATCACATCACTTAACAATGATCACATCACTTAACAATGATCACATCACGTAACAATGATCACATCACGTAACAATGGTCACATCACGTAACAATGATCACATCACTTAACAATGATCACATCACGTAACACTGATCACATCACGTAACAATGATCACATCACTTAACAATGATCACATCACTTAACAATGATCACATCACGTAACAATGATCACATCACTTAACAATGATCACATCACGTAACAATGATCACATCACTTAACAATGATCACATCACGTAACAATGATCACATCACTTAACAATGATCACATCACGTAACACTGATCACATCACGTAACAGTGATCACATCACGTAACAATGATCACATCACTTAACAATGATCACATCACGTAACAATGATCACATCACTTAACAATGATCACATCACGTAACACTGATCACATCACGTAACAATGATCACATCACTTAACAATGATCACATCACGTAACAATGATCACATCACGTAACAATGATCACAGGACGTAACACTGATCACATCACGTAACAATGATCACATCACGTAACACTGATCACATCACGTAACAATGATCACATCACGTAACACTGATCACATCACGTAACACTGATCACATCACGTAACAATGATCACATCACGTAACAATGATCACATCACGTAACAATGATCACAGGACGTAACACTGATCACATCACGTAACAATGATCACATCACGTAACAATGATCACATCACGTAACACTGATCACATCACGTAACAATGATCACATCACGTAACAATGATCACATCACGTAACACTGATCACATCACGTAACAATGATCACATCACGTAACAATGATCACAGGACGTAACACTGATCACATCACGTAACAATGATCACATCACGTAACACTGATCACATCACGTAACAATGATCACATCACGTAACAATGATCACATCACGTAACAATGATCACATCACGTAACACTGATCA
>NC_091314.1:44410448-44435448 GCF_038502225.1 Cherax quadricarinatus
AGTGAACCCCAGTGGTACATAAATAACTCTACGTTATCTTGGGGAGAAACGCTAAACAGTCATATTTTTAAATCAAACTTGTTATGTAAACTGCATTTTCTTAGCGGATTTTTTTTTGTTATATAGCAGCACTTTATAATTTACACGGAATGAAAAAATGATGAGAGAAAAGTATGAGAATTTTTTTTTTTACTGCGCGTCCGTTTAAGAGGAATGGGAGGGGTTGGAGGAGGGGGTGAGGGAAGAGGGAGAGGTCGGTGGGAGGGAGGGAGGGGGGAGAGTAGCAAGGGTAGCAACACCTTCCCAAGAGGTCACGGTAGACAACCCTGGCTGCCTGGCTGGCGGTGTTTACTGGAGTCAACTTCCCACCGGGAGTTATTACATCTAATAACCTCGTAAGTACTGGATTCTAACGACGTGGTAATAGTTATTTTTAGTTCAAGAAACAGTGGGACGCCCTCTGTTCAGTAAGTTATCAGTCATAGGTACCTTCACGGTGGTTGGTAACTGTGTAGACGCTGAGAAGTCAACAGTCCTGACTGTGCCCGGGGTCGCGAGACGCCGAAGGTAGCAAGACCCCTGAGGACGCAAGACGCCTGAGGTCGCAAGAAGAATGAGGTCGCAAGACGCTTGGGGTAGCAAGAAGCATGAGGTCGCAAGACGCTCGATGTCGCAAGACGTCTGAGGTCGCAAGACGTCCTGGACAAGCAGGTGAGTCAAAATTGTTCCCAGAAAGCACCTATTGCTTGGTGGGTGTCGCCTATGTCGCGGGTATTCGGTCATTACATCGTTCATGGTGACAAATAAAGCCTAGGAGACTTGACTTGAGGTTTGTAGATGAATGGTTCAGAGAACCGATACGTTGATAAATTAGACACATGTGCAACTCTTGGGTATCTTTATTGAGGAAACGTTTCGCCACACAGTGGGATCTTAATACTTGGGAATTCTTCGCATGCCTAACCCTTGGGCACGACCTACTTCCACATTGAACAAATGTGACACCACCTACGACTGCTGCACCTCTCCTTCCTACGGTATATAAGCTACTTCTCCGCACATATGCTGTATTCTATTCAAGATTGATGGACTGACCACATCGACTCAAGGTTGAGGGACTGATTACCTCATTCTTCCCCTGTTCTTCACGTTTCTCCTTTGTATGGACTGATGAAGCCACTGTGTGGCAAAACGTTTCCTCAATAAACCTACCCAAGAGTTGCACATGTGTCTAATTTATTGACTTGAGGTTGAAACCAACAGCCTAAGATTAATTAAGCTGGTGACAGTCGAACCAGAATTATGAAAGTGTGTTCTGACCACCATAACTACAGTGAACACATGAAACAGTTCTTTGTGTGAACATGAGTACATACAGCTGCTATAAACGAGTCACCATTCAGTATGAAACTTGTACTCGCGCCATGCAAGTAGCTGCTAGAATTTAGTCAGAAGAAATGCATGGTCAAGCAAATTATGGGAGAAGAGAAGAGACAGAGTTCACTTTAAGAGGAAGAAAAAGAACAAATATCGTTGAATGAAAAAGTATATTGGAGTCACCATAAATTGAAACAAATTACTGGAGATGTACATACAGAAGATAATTGTGGTGCTGTATGTGAGATTTACAACCTTCAGAACATTGTTCAGGAACCTAAGCAAGGATTTTATCAGGTTATTATTCACTACATTTATCTGGTCTGTCGTAGCATACACAACATGTGTACAAACTTGAAAAAAAAAGTCCAAAGATATGCATCCAGACTAGTTTCAGTGTTGGGATGAATGTATTGCCAGGAAAAACTAAATGAACCGAGCTTTTCTTTATATATTAAGCAAATTTCCTTAATTTTCTTGCAACAGATAAGTCAACTGTAGATATAAATCTGGATGTACTCTTGTTAATCCTTTTGGGGCCTAATTCCTGGGTCTTTTGTGTATCCATATATTCTTACGTTACCCTCCACGGTATGGATATGGGCCACGCAATAAATTAGCCGCTTCGACGGCAAAATAAAAAAAAATATCTTTGGCTAATAGAAGATTTAGTTGATAGTGTTTGTATTTATTTTGTTTCCTGCTGTGGCAACTTTCATGTTAATTTTGATATCACCTGCAAAGGCTGATAGGAAGCTGTGGGTAGTGCTTTTATCTATAGTATGAGGATAAGTAAAGGCACCAGGAATATACTTTGTAATTCTAAAGGTATGTCTTTGCTAAATCTGGATAATGTTTAGTTTGCTACCAAACTTGGCGATTTATCTGTCAGAAATGTTAAAATTTATTTCCCTACCTTTATTGTTTATACATATTGACCTCAGTTGACAGTTTGTAACTGCATGGTCCCATTTTTTAATTATCATGGCAAAAATTTGAGTATAGAACGTCTGCATTTTGATTCACTTCAATGCCTCTGTGATTTTTTTTTTCATAATGATGTACCAAGTGCGACAAACATGATCTTTCTACTGTGTAATTATGGCTCTTCTCTTATTTCCATAAAACTTGGAGTTTTCCTTATCATCCTCTCGAATATTTCTTGTGGTTTTCGAGACCAATACTACTGAGTGTAGTTGTCTCTCACCGCTTGACTGTCTCCTTCCTCTACTGGAATTATGGTCCACATTTTAGGAACTCTTGAATCTCATCTGTTTTTATTTTTTTCTCAAGTACACCGATTTCCCTTGTTAATTACATTTTGCAGTTTTTTTTATTAATGTAACATTTTATGAGCCAGATTCAGGCGCAGAATGTAGGACAATGTTAGCAGTTTTTTTTTTTCTTTGAAAATTCGTAAGATCTGTGGCTGGCACAGGTTCATGAAAAAAAAAATATCGACATCATCTAGTTTCATATTGTCTATCGGACTGGAATAAACTAGCAACTTCGGTGGTAAAATGTTGTGTTACTGTTAAAAGTGGATTCAGATTCCAATTTAAAGCTTCATTAATTTCTTTGCTGTCCTCTGTTGATGTACAAACTCAAGTAGGAGAGACTGTTAGAAATTTTGATGAAGTTTTTGTATACGAGAAGAACTGTATATTTTCTACAGCACCTGTCTCTTGGATGGCATATTGTTGATGTTGAAATTCCTCCATCTAATGATTGCTATAGTTTCCCCTCTCTTTTATTTCTTTTCTCTAAGTTTTTCTTTGTTCTATCATTTGTGGTATATAGAATAACTCGTTGACCAACCTTCTTGTGCAAAGTCTTCCACTTTCTCTTTTTTTGTATATGATTTCGTTTTAGTTTCTCAAAGGAATGTTTTATACCGAATGAATATGCTTCAATATTCAGGTTTTCCTATCATTGTTCTGGGCCAGTTTTCTCAGAAGACATGCGACAGTTTCATATTTTTGTTTTCCCAGTAAAAATTACTCTTACATATTCATAAGTGAAGTTTGCAAATCATTTCTTCATGTGTGTCGATGCTTTGGGCTCTAACACGACGCTTTGTGCTTGTTTACACTTAAGTGAGGCTGTGATCCTAGTGAAATGCTCTGGCCACCCTCGTCTCCAGTTAGTTCATTGCTCGTGAAAATCAAATCCCCTCAGTAGGCTTCGTCACAAGCTGACGTTCCTTGACTGCAACTTCTTTCCGGAACTCATACCAATACATACATTAGTTTCATCTATTAATTTGCACTTTGTATTAGGAAACTTTAAGTCTCCGGAAGTGTAAGATTTGTTCCAGGATTTTCTAGACAGTGTTCGATATTTCTCACCTTAGTAACTTCCTCTGGCGTTGCTGACCAGGTTTGTATATACGGATAATTACGAGGGCCACATCGTATATTTTTACACATTTTCGCGAGCCAAAGGAAAAAATCAGTCTTATAAATAAATGTACATAAATGAATAAAATTTAAATGAGTGAATAAATTTTATTTGGATCTTTTTGTAACTAGCATGATATGAGTCAGAACAAAAGAGAAATGTGACAGTTACGAAGAAACAATACCGTGTTTACGCTCAGAAATGATATATAATGAGCAAAAATGTCAAACATTAAGCCAATGTTCTGACAGTATAATCTATTACCGAACTGCAGATGAGAAAAGCTGACACAAGATTAAGGGGAATAATGGAACTAGTTTTTAAATTTCAAAATATTGCTGAACTGATTCAAGCTTGAGGAGCCAATTATTAGAATGGTCTTCAAATACTCATCAGATAAATTTGTGTTGTATTTGGACATGACATACTTCATTTTTGAAAATGTTTGTTTACAAAGGTACATTGTACCAAAAAAACGGATACAAATCCACGAGCAAATTTCTTCAAATTTGTAAACTGTTCGGGCCGTAAAGATTTATAAAATTGGATCAGATTTCCTTCTTTATACTTTTCTTTCAGCATGTCATCTAATTGGAGATCAATAATTTCCATTTGAAACTGACTTGGGAATGTTTCAACAGCTTTATTTCACCTGTTTTTCCATCGAGATCAGAAAATCGTTTCTGAAATTATTTTTGCAAGACATTAATGATTTCTTTGCATATGAAGAAGGAAATTCTGCTTCACTGTCTTCATGAAATTTTTCACAAGATAAATGATTCAGATTAGAAACTTTCACATGTCCTACAACTAGCATCAGTTTTGCCCTGAATGCCTTAACATGTGTGAGTAGATCAAAATCAAATTTGTTTCACCTTGCAACTTCAGATTCAATAGATTCATATGGCTTGTCACGTCTGTAAAAAAAAATGCCAATTTCCGAAGCCAGTGAACGTTTGATAAAAATGGTTTGATTCTTCTCTGTGAGAAATGAATCAATTTCCTTTCTGAGTTGAAAGAACCGTGATAGAACCTTTCCACAACTAAGCCATCGAACTGCTGTATAATAAGGCAAGTCATCAAACTTAGAATCAGTTTCTTTCAGAAAACACGAAACTGGAGATGATTAAACCCTTGAGATCCATTGAAATTCATTGTTGAAAAACAGATTTCAGAACGCAAGACAAATCCACATATTTTCTGCACAATGCTTGCTGATGGATAACACAGTGCAGAAATATGGGCTTTGAGAATCTGCCATCCTCACAAGCTTTTGTGATTTGTCCAACCAAACCTTTCTTCACCCAGACATGTTCTTTCCTCCACCAATTGTCACGCAATGCATTTTACTCCACTCCAGGTTATATGTCTTCGGTTCCTATGCTGTGTATTGATGCTAATTCTTGTGTGACATTAAATTCTGAATTGTGATTTGTCACATCATTTGATTCAATAAGTGCGAAAGAATAAAACTAAAAATTTCTTGCTTTCTGTGCAATTTGATGGAATATATTGCTTCCTATATCCTCAGTCCTACGAGCAACGGTATTTGGCGAAAGTCTGAGGATATTAAACAGAGTTCTCTTTACTGGGCTTTATTCTGCCACAGTTTCCATCATACAGTCTTTCATCACATCTCCAGCTGTCAATGTCTTTCCTCATTTAGCTAACGCATAAGTTATTTTGTAACTGGCCCTAGTTAAAGCTTCATTTTTAGCTCTCTTCTGAGTAAAAAACAAAACATGTTGGGAAAGCAACTTGTGTTACATTTATTCAGTTCTTTTCCGAAAGCTGTTCCTGTGAAATGGGAATAACTTGGTTTATGTTTGGTGTCACAGTACCGACGTACACTGTACTGTACTCCTTCAAAACTGCAACAGTGTCGTGGTAAACAACACACAAAGCTTTATCACCTGCTGGCACCAAGAAGTACTTCACTCCCCAGTCTTCTTCATTAAACAAGCGGCCTCACTCTGCACTGTTCTTTACCTTTCTCCTTCCATAACTCAAGGCTATATCTGAAAAATTAAAAAAATTGAACTAAACCTTGAACAAATTTTACCATATAAATTGTGACGAGCAACAAAATTCTTAACTTTAATTGACTGACTTCACGCGGACCGCATGAGATCTTGTGAGGAACCGTAGTTTGGAGGAGACACCCCCTTACTGTAGAGCAAAGTGACTCTCTCACATACAGTATACATATGTATATATATATATATATATATATATATATATATATATATATATATATATATATATATATATATATACTATATATATATATCGTCTGTATAAATTATAGTTTTGTATCTTTGAGTGTTGAAACATTGTCGTGAGAGAGAGAGAAAAAAAACATCATTTTAGATTTCTTATGAATTAAAACTACAAAGTTTCTAGCATCAGTTATTTTAATTCATCTGTAAAAGTGAGAAAGATAAAACACAGGTAAACAAACAAGATTAAACCATCACCCCAGTCTGATTATCACTCAATAATTATTGACATTGATTATTAGACAGTAAATTATAATTTAATTAAGACATTAAATTATAATTTAATTAAGACAATAAATTATAATTTAATAGAACATAAGAAAATAAGAAGGAACACTGCAACAGGCCTACTGACCCATGCGGAGCAGGTCCATGTCCCCCCCCGGATTAGCCCAATGACCTCCACCCCCCCGGATTAGAACTATGACCCGCCCAGTCTAGTCACCTCCACTCAAGGATGGAGCACGGCACCAGACCCAGCAGCACAAGCTAGTCAGGTCCAACTCACATCCACCCACACCCACTCATGTATTTATCTAACCTATTTTTAAAACTACACAACGTTTTAGCCTCAATAACTGTACTCGGGAGTTTGTTGCAATCATCCACAACTCTATTACCAAACCAGTGCTTTCCTATATCCTTCCTGAATCTGAATTTTTCAACTTGAAAACATTGCTGCGAGTCCTGTCTTGGCTGGAAATTTTCAGCACTCTATTTACATCCCCTTTATTTATTCCTGTTTTCCATTTATACACCTCGATCATATCCCCCCTAATTCTACGCCTTTCGAGAGAGGGCAGATTCAGGGCCTCAGTCCATCCTCATATGGAAGATTTCTGATACATGGGATCATCTTTGTCATCCTCCTCTGTACGTTTTCCAGAGCATTTATATCCATTCTGTAATACGGTGACCAGAACTGAGCAGCATAGTCTAAATGAGGCCTAACCAAGGATATATAGAGTTGAATAACAACCTGAGGACTTCTATTATTTATACTTCTAGATATGAAGCCAAGAATTCTGTTAGCTTTATTGCGAACACTAACGCACTGTTGTCTTGGTTTTAGATTACTGCTAACCAGAACTCCTAAATCCTTTTCGCAATCAATAATATTAACATGTACATTATTTAGTTTATATGTGGCATGGTTATTTAACTGTCCAACATTTAGAACTTTGCATTTGTCAATATTAAACTGCATCTCCCACTTCTCCGATCATTGCATCAGTCTATTCAAATCATCCTGGAGTGCTCTAGTGTTCTCATTAGAATGAATTGGACGGCCTATTTTGGTGTCATCAACAAATTTGCTTATGTCGCTATTTATTCCCTCATCTATGTCGTTTATGTAAATTGTGAACAACAACGGGCCCAACACTGACCCCTGAGGAACACCGCTTGTGACGTGCCCCCATTCTGATTTCTCCCCATTTATGCAAACTCTCTGCTGCCTATTTGTCAGCCATACCTCTACCCAGGAAAAAATTTCTCCTCCTATTCCGTGTACCTTAAGTTTCCTCAATAGCCTCTGATGTGGAACTCTATCGAAAGCCTTACTGAAGTCCATATACACAATATCATATTCATTACCATGATCTACCTCCTAAAACACCTTAGTGAAAAAAGTTAGTAAATTCGTAAGACAGGAACGCCTCTTTGTAAAACCGTGTTGAGATTCATTAATCAATCTGTGCCTATCAAGATGACTACGAATTGCTATGGCAATTATTGATTCCATAAATTTTTCCCACTGTGGAGGTAAGGCTTATTGATCTATAGCTCGAAGCCAAGGACCTGTCACCTGCCTTGTAAATAGGTATTACATTTGCCATTTTCCACTTATCAGGCACTATGCCAGTTTGTAGTGATATGGTAAAAAGATTAGCAAAGGTATGCTAAGTTCCTCTTTACATTCCTTTAACACCCTTGCAAACAGTTCATCAGGGCCTGGGGATTTGTTAGGTTTTAGTTTCTCTATTTGTCTGAGGACCATGTCACTAGTTACCGCAATTGTACATAGTTTATTATCATCCTGTTCCACATAATTTATTATTTCAGGAATATTGCTAGTATTTTCCTGGGTGAAAACTGAGAGGAAGTAGGTATTGAGAATTTCACACATATCCTTATCACTGTCAGTGATCTGACCAGAGTTACTCTTAAGTGGGCCAATCTTGTCCCTAATCTTACTTCTTTATACCTGAAAGAACCCTTTTGGGTTAGTCTTTGAATCCCTTGCGACCTTAGCTTCATAATCCCTTTTAGCTTTTCTTATTCCTTTCTTTATTTCTCTCTTTAATTGAATATATTGATTTCTTAACTGCCCATCCCCTCTTTTGATACGCCTATATATGCCTCTCTTTTGACCAATGAGATGTTTTAATCTATTGTTCATCCATTTGGGATCATTTTTGTTAGATCTAATTTCCCTACTCGGAACAAAAGTTGTCTGGGCAGCTAGAACTATGCTCTGAAAAACGTCATATTGGCAACCAAGATCACCTACCTGACCCATAGTCAGGACAACCCAATTTAGCCCACCCAGGTAATTTTTCAGTCTCATGAAGTTGGCCAAGTGAAAATCTGGGACAGAGATTTGATTGCAGTTATCTGGGTAATTCCATGATATATTGAAACTAAGTGATTTGTGATCACTTTCCCCAAGCTCATCATTAATCTTTGTTGGCAAGAACCAAGTCAAGCAGATCGTTTCCTCTAGTTGGTTCTGTCACAACCTGTTCTAAAAAGCAATCCTGAACCGTATCAAGAAAGTCACTAGACTCAAGATTTCCTGTCATATTGTTCCAATCAATTTGTCTAAAGTTAAAATCTCCCATTATCACAACATTTTCATATCTAGATGCCTTATGAATTTCGTCCCATAACAGCTTACTGCCCTCCCTATCAAGGTTTGGGGCCTAAAAATCACACCCAAAATTAATTTGTCACGTCCCTCGAGAACCTGTAGCCAAACAGATTGTGTGTTCGATGTTTCTAATCTTATATCATGTCTAAGACAGCAATTTAAATTTTCTCTGATATACATCGCCACTCCGCCACCCTTCCTGTTGACCCTGTCAGTGTGGAATAGTTTATAACCCTGTATGTTGCATTCAGAAGGCATTTCTCTATCTTTCAGGTTGAACCAGGTCTCTATTATACCAATAATATCTATATTACCTACACTTGCAAGTAATCTTAGCTCATCTATCTTATTTCTTAGACTCCTACTATTTGTATAGTAAACCTTAAGGGAGCTAGTCACTGTCCTCTACTATCTCTCTTTGTTTGTTGATGAATTGATTTGCCATTACTAGCAACTTTATTTTGAATATTGACTTTTAAACATATCCCTGAGGTATGTCAGTAATAACTGCTGTTTTTAACCCTAATGCTGCAGCCTGATTGTTTCCCACAAACACCCATACCTCTATAATCTATCAGTTTAAATTCCTAGACAAGTCATCAATTACCCTCTCAATTGAATTGGCTAATGCAACCACTCCATCCCCAGAGAGATGAACCCCCATCCCTTGCATACATATCATGTTTGCCAAAGAATAGGTCCCAGTTATCAATGAATGGGATTACAGTACCTGTCTAGCCAGCAATTTATACTAATTGCCCTAGACATCCATTCATTGCCCACTCCCTTTCTAGACATATGACTGGGATCCCTCTCTTAGACCTAACTGCTTCTATGGCTGACCTGTACTTATCCAGCAGCTCCTCCTGCCCTTCCCAATGTCATTACCCCCAGCACTAAGACAGATAATGGGCTTGTTCCCATTACTTGCCATAATATTATACAACCTGCTGACTATGTCACCAACACCAGATCCAGGAAGGCACACTCTCTGTCTGACCTTCCTGTCTCTGTTACAAAATGCACCGTCCATATACTTTACCTGAGAATCGCCTACTATTAAAATATTCTTACCTTGATTAGCAGGGGAATCAGTGGTACCTTCAACCTCACTAACTACTGAAGTACACTCGTCTTGGAGAACAGAGAATCGATTTCCTACCTTCACATCTTCTCTATTAACTCTCCTCATCTTCCTTCTTCCTGAACTGTGAACCACTTGCCACTTAAAGCAGCTGCCACTATCACTGCTGGTGACCATTTCCTCCTTACCAGCTAAATCCTTCTCATACTCACTCCCAAACTCATCTATGCGAAACTTCAGCTTCCTATTTTCCTCCTGAAGAAGTAGAATCTCCTTCTTCAACACTTGAACCTGAGATTCTAAAACACTACAACAAGCCATGGTGCTTGGTAAATTATAATTTAATTAAGACAGTAAATTATAATTTAATTAAGACATTAAATTATAATTTAATTAACATAGTAAATTATAATTTACTGTCTTAAACAGTGGGATGTGTGACTGACTAAACCGAACCAAACCGAAGCAAACCGAATCAATGCAAATTAAGCCTAGATCTTACACTGCAAGTGTATACTGTGTAGATGTGTCTTACACTACAAGTGAATACTGTGTATATATATTCCTGAAAATTAAAATAAATTGCATAAAGTTTGCTCTGGTTTACAAGATAATGGTGTCAATTTTTTTTAAATATTTATCGTTATGGTAATGAGGATTTTACACACAAAAATGTCCAATATGCATTTGAGAGGCTTGTGTAAATGATGGTGATTTGTGGTTTGGTTATAGAACTAACCTGTGATATACTCTAGGGAACAAACAACTCACAAACATTCACTCTAGGAAACAAACAACTCACAAACATTCACTCTAGGGAACAAACAACTCACAAACATTCACTCTAGGGAACAAACAACTCACAAACATTCACTCTAGGGAACAAACAACTCACAAACATTCACTCTAGGGAACAAACAACTCACAAACATTCAATCTAGGGAACAAACAACTCACAAACATTCACTCTAGGAAACAAACAACTCACAAACATTCACTCTAGGAAACAAACAACTCACAAACATTCACTCTAGGAAACAAACAACTCACAAACATTCACTCTAGGAAACAAACAACTCACAAACATTCACTCTAGGAAACAAACAACTCACAAACATTCACTCTAGGAAACAAACAACTCACAAACATTCACTCTAGGAACTCACAAACATTCACTCTAGGAAACAAACAATTCACAAACATTCACTCTAGGGGCTCACAAACATTCACTCTAGGAAACAAACAACTCACAAACATTCACTCTAGGAAACAAACAACTCACAAACATTCACTCTAGGAAACAAACAACTCACAAACATTCACTCTAGGAAACAAACAACTCACAAACATTCACTCTAGGAAACAAATAACTCACAAACATTCACTCTATGAAACTAATAACTCACAAACATTCACTCTAGGAAACAAACAACTCACAAACATTCACTCTAGGAAACAGATAACTCACAAACATTCACTCTAGGAAACAAACAACTCACAAACATTCACTCTAGGAAACAAACAACTCCCAAACATTCACTATGTAAAACAAATAACTCACAAACATTCACTCTAGGAAACAAACAACTCACAAACATTCACTCTAGGAAACAGATAACTCACAAACATTCACTCTAGGAAACAAACAACTCACAAACATTCACTCTAGGAAACAAACAACTCACAAACATTCACTCTAGGAAACAAACAACTCACAAACATTCACTCTAGGAAACAAACAACTCACAAACATTCACTCTGTCAAACAAATAACTCACAAACATTCACTCTTGGAAACAAACAACTCACAAACATTCACTCTAGGAAACAAACAACTCACAAACATTCACTCTGTAAAACAAACAACTCACAAACATTCACTCTAGGAAACAAACAACTCACAAACATTCACTCTGTAAAACAAATAACTCACAAACATTCACTCTAGGAAACAAACAACTCACAAACATTCACTCTGTAAAACAAATAACTCACAAACATTCACTCTAGGAAACAAACAATTCACAAACATTCACTTAGGAAACAAACAACTCACAAACATTCACTCTAGGAAACAAACAACTGACAAACATTCACTCTAGGATACAAACAACTCACAAACATTCACTCTAGGAAACAGACAACTCACAAACATTCACTCTAGGAAACAAACAACTCACAAACATTCACTCTAGGAAACAAACAACTCACAAACATTCACTCTAGGAAACAGACAACTCACAAACATTCACTTAGGAAACAAACAACTGACAAACATTCACTCTAGGATACAAACAACTCACAAACATTCACTCTAGGAAACAAACAACTCACAAACGTTCACTCTAGGAAAGAAACAACTCAAACATTCACTCTAGGAAAAACATTGAATCTAGGAAACAAATATCTCACAAACATTCACTCTAGGAAACAAACAACTCACAAACATTCACTCTGGGAAAGAAACAACTCCCAAACATTCACTCTGTAAAACAAATAACTCACAAACATTCACTCTGTAAAACAAACAACTCACAAACATTCACTCTAGGAAACAAACAACTCACAAACATTCACTCTAGGAAACAAACAACTCACAGAGGTGTCATCATCAATTTGCACAACACTAGAGAAGGTATCAAACATTAGCTCACATTACTCTAATTACTGTTGGGGTGATTACCAGTGTGTTGATTACTCTTGTGTGTTGTGAACCCTCCCCCCTCCCCACCCCACGCCGTGACCCCTCCCCACCCCCCACACTGCCCCCTCCACACACACACACACACACACACACACACACACATACACTGCCTCTGCTTTTCATGGGAGTGTATTTTGCATCGTCTGTTGAACCTTTCCTAAGGGGTGAATTCTGTGTACACGTCTGGGACCAGTCCTCTGCGAGTTTCCAGAAATAAATTATAACTTACCTTTCTCGCATTCATTGCGAGGAGTACAGGTAAAGAGAATTCAAAGGTTCTCAGTAATTAAGGTGCAGTTTCACCGCTGTTAGTGTACAACAGTATTCCGGCCTAGTATGAGCAAGTTACTTAAAGAGGATAATCATTGGCTTGGCATCCCTTGTTTTGAAGGTTCTCATTATCCATTATATCATTTTCCCTGCTGTTGTGATAGTGACATTATTGTGATGCTTGAAGATGAGAACCTCTGACATTATCGCTAAGTTCTTCACTTTAGATTATTTTGGGTAATAATATGTTTTATACTCCATTTTAGCTTTTATTTTCTCAAATTTTCCATAACAGTCCTGAAATTTGTCCTCACCGAACATCATTTTGTTGTCTGTGGCCCATTAGAAGACTTGGTTTATAGCTGCACATGAAGACACAGTCCTATGATTTACGTATCTGTCAATATCAGATATATGGATGAGGAAAAGGATGGGGGCGAGTAGTGTACCTTGTGAACGGAGTTTTTCACTGTGGCAGCCTCTAACTTAACTCTGCTTACTATTACTCGTTGTGGTATATTGTTTAGAAAGTTAAAAATCAATCTTCTCATTATTCCAGTTATTTATTCTGTGTGTTTGCGAAGTCTGTGAGTAGTATATTTGCATTCTGTTTGTTTTTCAGACTACGTTATAGTGGTGCAGTAGTTGTAAGAGGAAGGAGCGACCTGCCCTGGGTTGTGCAATTGTTAGCAATCTTCTTAGAACTCCTTTTAAAGATTTTTAAGAGGTGGGACGTTGGTGCTGTCGGTCTGTAATTCTTTGCTAATGCTGTACTACCACCTTTGTGGAGTGGAACCATTTCCACAGGTATTTACAGCACATGATAGGGGTTTCTTGTAGTGTTTGATGAAAACAGAGTTCCATGAGTCTGGACTTGGGGCAGAGTGCATGGGTGTGATATCAACTTTTTTTCAAAGTCCATTGGTGTTAGGGTTATGTCAGAAATTTTAGGTTGTCTTGCTCCGTTCAAAAGCTCTGATTCTTCGACTTCGCCTGTAGAGGGAGAAGTTAACATTTCTTTTCCATTATTGGACTGTTCATACTTCTAGTCCCGGGGAAATAACCCTTTCTAGACACAGGTTCGGATCCAAGTTATTTAAGATATCTTCCTAACATATATTTTGAAGGACACGATTTTTTCAGTAGTATCAGTCACAAGTAACCAGTTACCAGTGTCCCACAGGACAATTTCTTTGATCTCAATTGGTGAAACACCCTCATAGCTTTTAAATTTTGCTGGTTAGGATCCCTGTGCATGCGGTCTGAACTTCAGTTAGGTTGTGATCTGAATTAACTTTTATCAGATTTCATATTTCATACCAGGTCGTCTTTATTGGTGAAAATAATGTCTGGTGTATTTTTCAGTCTGGTTGGTTCCACTATTCTCTGGCTTAAAACGAGTTTATTATACAAGTTAAACAGCTCATTTGTATGAGAATGTTCGTCTGAGCTGCCTCCTGGGATTGTCTCTGCTATTACATTATTTTCTACTTCCACTTTAAATGCCTTAAGTTGAGACCACCAAGCAACAAGATATTTGCGACTGAGGATGAAAGATTTTCCAAATATTTTACAACACTAATTAGGTTTTGGGTTTCAGTCTTCACTGCCAAAGTTTCAAATATATCATTTGTGGTGTCGAGTATCCCTACAGATAAGCAACTATTTGACATACAGACCAACATCCTTCACTGCCTGTTCTTTCGGTCGCGTCTATGTAAGTTATACGATGATATCCATATTTCGTATTGAAAGCTTTCTTTTGTGTAGGTCTCTGTGAAAGCTACAAACATTGCATTAGACTCCGTAGAGTCCACAGGTAAAAAGTATTTTGTTGGTGGTGGATGGTTTAAGTCCTTGTATATTTACAATAAACAAATAATGTTTATATTGCTTGTCTGTTGAGGTATTTTTTATTTGGCATTAGTATGTGTAGTTATGGAGTGGGGTGGGGGAGGCCACTGTGCCTCCATCTAAAAATCTGTTGCAATTGAATGGCTGTATCTACCATGGTTAGTTTTCCAAAGTTTGTGAGGTTAGTACCTCCTGGTCCCATTCAAATGATGTGCAGTGTAGTTTGTGTTGCAGAATTTTTAGTGTGCAGTCTTGTATAACACATTTCAGGGTGGAAAAGCTTATACGACGTAGAACAACAAATAATTCCATGATCTCATTGAGATCATTGAATTATTTTAGATAGTCAAAGTGGTACAACCCATTCGTTGTTCCAGACATTCCACATCTACAGACACCCCAAGCGTAGTGTTTACACAATTCTGCTTTCTGTTGGCTGGGATTTCTGGGGAGATCCCAAGTGGTGTAGTTTCTAGATCTACAAGAGCATCATCTTCGGTAACAATACCTTAACCGGCACCACTAGCAGCTGCTTCTAGTAATGTGCCAACACCGTCTTCACCAACAACACTAGAACTAGCAACATCATCAGCTGTAACACCATTTTTGTATTTCTGGATCTGTAGCTCCTCCTGCAGAAACACCACGACCACTACCACCACTATCTTGCATTGCTACACCTGCAGTGTCTTCCAGAACAATACCAGATTAAACAATAACACCAGATTAAACAATAACACCAGATTAAATAATAATACCAGATAAAACAACAAAACCACATTAAACAACACCAGATAAAACAATAAAACCAGATTAAACAACAAAACAAAATTAAAAAATAACACCAGATTCAATAACAACAAAAGATTAAACAACAACAAAAGATTACCAAACTGAACCATAATAAACAACAACAACAGATTAAACAACATCCTCTGAGACACTATTTTATGCGTGACCAGCGACTGGTGTTGTGCACTTGTGTTTCTTTCCCTTCTGTGTTACTGAGCAGGTGTGTTCTGGTACACCTGTGCTGTTTTACATGTGTAGGCAGGAAGTGTGTTAGTGTGTGATCAGGGAGTGTGTTAGTGTGTGATCAGGGAGTGTGTTAGTGTGTGATCAGGGAGTGTGTTAGTGTGTGATCAGGGAGTGTGTTAGTGTGTGATCAGGGAGTGTGTTAGTGTGTGATCAGGGAGTGTGTTAGTGTGTGATCAGGGAGTGTGTTAGTGTGTGATCAGGGAGTGTGTTAGTGTGTGATCATGGAGTGAGTTAGTGAGTGATCAGGGAGTGTGTTAGTGTGTGATCAGGGAGTGTGTTAGTGTGTGATCAGGGAGTGAGTTAGTGTGTGATCAGGGAGTGTGTTAGTGTGTGATCAGGGAGTGTGCTAGTGTGTGATCAGGGAGTGTGTTAGTGAGTGATCAGGGAGTGTGTTAGGGTGTGATCAGTGTGTGATCATGGAGTGTGTTAGTGTGTGATCAGGGAGTGTGTTAGTGTGTGATCAGGGAGTGTGTTAGTGTGTGATCAGGGAGTGTGTTAGTGTGTGATCAGGGAGTGGAGTGTGTGATGTGTTAGTGTGTGTTAGTGAGTGATCAGGGAGTGTGTTAGTGTGTGATCAGGGAGTGTGTTAGTGTGTGATCAGGGAGTGTGTTAGTGTGTGATCAGGGAGTGTGTTAGTGAGTGATCAGGGAGTGTGTTAGTGTGTGATCAGGGAGTGTGTTAGTGTGTGATCATGGAGTGAGTTAGTGTGTGATCAGGGAGTGAGTTAGTGTGTGATCATGGAGTGAGTTAGTGAGTGATCAGGGAGTGTGTTAGTGTGTGATCAGGGAGTGTGTTAGTGTGTGATCAGGGAGTGTGTTAGTGTGTGATCATGGAGTGTGTTAGTGTGTGATCATGGAGTGTGTTAGTGTGTGATCATGGAGTGTGTTAGTGTGTGATCAGGGAGTGTGTTAGTGTGTGATCATGGAGTGTGTCAGATCAGGGAGTGTTAGTGTGTGATCAGGGAGGGAGTGTGTTAGTGAGTGTCAGGGAGTGTGTTAGTGTGTGATCAGTGTGTGATCAGGGAGTGAGTTAGTGAGTGGGAGTGTGTTAGTGTGTGATCAGGGAGTGTGTTAGTGTGTGATCAGGGAGTGTGTTAGTGTGTGATCAGGGAGTGTGTTAGTGTGTGATCAGGGAGTGTGTTAGTGTGTGATCAGGGAGTGTGTTAGTGTGTGATCAGGGAGTGTGTTAGTGTGTGATCAGGGAGTGTGTTAGTGTGTGATCAGGGAGTGTGTTAGTGTGTGATCAGGGAGTGTGTTAGTGTGTGATCAGGGAGTGAGTTAGTGTGTGATCAGGGAGTGTGTTAGTGTGTGATCAGGGAGTGTGTTAGTGTGTGATCAGGGAGTGTGTTAGTGTGTGATCAGGGAGTGAGTGTGTTAGTGTGTGATCAGGGAGTGTGTTAGTGTGTGATCAGTGGTTAGTGTGTTAGTGTGTGATCAGGGAGTGTGTTAGTGTGTGATCAGGGAGTGTGTTAGTGTGTGATCAGGGAGTGTGTTAGTGTGTGATCAGGGAGTGTGTTAGTGTGTGATCAGGGAGTGTGTTAGTGTGTGATCAGGGAGTGTGTTAGTGTGTGATCAGGGAGTGTGTTAGTGTGTGATCAGGGAGTGTGTTAGTGTGTGATCGGGGAGTGAGTTAACGTTTAGGCACTAACAAACTCCCTGTCCACACACTAACGCACACTCTGCCCACACATTAACCCACTCCACTCTACCCACACTCTGTCCACACACTAACTCACACTCTTCCCACACACTAACCCGCACTCTGTCCTCACACTAACCGACACTCTACCTACACACTAATCCACATTCTACCCACACACTAACCCACACTCTACCCACACACTAACCCACATTCTGCCCACGCCCATGTTAGCTCCTCAGCTGCCAGAAGATGACCTTGGACAAGTAAATTGCCTTACAAGGCGAGACTATTGCCCTCTCTTGCCCTTATCACACTCTCCTGCCCTCTCTTGCCCTTATCACACCCTCCTGCCCTCTCTTGTCCTTATCACACTCTCCTGCCCTCTCTTGCCCTTATCACACTCTCCTGCCCTCTCTTGCCCTTATCACACTCTCCTGCCCTCTCTTGCCCTTATCACACTCTCCTGCCCTCTTTTGTCCTTATCACACCCTCCTGCCCTCTCTTGCCCTTATCACACCCTCCTGCCCTCTCTTGTCCTTATCACACCCTCCTGCCCTCTCTTGTCCTTATCAGACCCTTCTGCCCTCTCTTGTCCTTATCAGACCCTCCTGCCCTCTCTTGTCCCTATCACACCCTCCTGCCCTCTCTTGTCCTTATCAGACCCTCCTGCCCTCTCTTGTCCCTATCACACCCTCCTGCCCTCTCTTGTCCTTATCACACCCTCCTGCCCTCTCTTGTCCTTATCACACCCTCCTACCCTCTCTTGTCCTTATCAGACCCTCCTACCCTCTCTTGTCCTTATCAGACCCTCCTGCCCTCTCTTGTCCTTATCACACCCTCCTGCCCTCTCTTGTCCTTATCACACCCTCCTGCCCTCTCTTGTCCTTATCAGACCCTCCTGCCCTCTCTTGTCCTTATCAGACCCTCCTGCCCTCTCTTGCCCTTATCACACCCTCCTGCTCTCTCTTGTCCTTATCACACCCTCCTGCCCTCTCTTGTCCTTATCACACCCTCCTGCCCTCTCTTGCCCTTATCACGCCCTCCTGCCCTCTCTTTTCCTTATCACACCCTCCTGCCCTCTCTTGTGCTTATCACACCCTCCTGCCCTCTCTTGTCCTGATCACACCCTCCTGCCCTCTCTTGCCCTTATCACGCCCTCCTGCCCTCTCTTTTCCTTATCACACCCTCCTGCCCTCTCTTGTGCTTATCACACCCTCCTGCCCTCTCTTGTCCTTATCACACCCTCCTGCCCTCTCTTGTCCTTACCACACCCTCCTGCCCTCTCTTGTCCTTATCAGACCCTCCTGCACTCTCTTGTCCTTATCACACCCTCCTGCCCTCTCTTGCCCTTATCACACTCTCCTGCCCTCTCTTGTCCTTATCACACCCTCCTGTCCTCGCTTGTCCTTATCACACCCTCCTGCCCTCTCTTGCCCTTATCACACCCTCCTGCCCTCTCTTGCCCTTATCACACCCTCCTGCCCTCTCTTTTGTCCTTATCAGACCCTCCTGCCCTCTCTTGTCCTTATCAGACCCTCCTGCCCTCTCTTGTCCTTATCACACCCTCCTGCCCTCTCTTGCCCTTATCACACCCTCCTGCCCTCTCTTGTCCTTATCAGACCCTGCTGCCCTCTCTTGTCCTTATCACACCCTCCTGCCCTCTCTTGTCCTTATCACACCCTTCTGCCCTCTCTTGTCCTTATCACGCCCTCCTGCCCTCTCTTGTCCTTATCAGACCCTCCTGCCCTCTCTTGCCCTTATCAGACCCTCCTGCCCTCTCTTGTCCTTATCACATCCTCCTGCCCTCTCTTGCCCTTATCACACCCTCCTGCACTCTCTTGTCCTTATCAGACCCTCCTGCCCTCTCTTGTCCTTATCAGACCCTCCTGCCCTCTCTTGTCCTTATCACACCCTCCTGCTTTCTCTTGTCCTTATCACACCCTCCTGCCCTCTCTTGCCCTTATCACACCCTCCTGCCCTCTCTTGTCCTTATCAGATCCTCCTGCCCTCTCTTGTCCTTATCACACCCTCCTGCCCTCTCTTGTCCTTATCAGACCCTCCTGCCCTCTCTTGTCCTTATCACACCCTCCTGCCCTCTCTTGTCCTTATCAGACCCTCCTGCCCTCTCTTGTCCTTATCACACCCTCCTGCCCTCTCTTGTCCTTATCACACCCTCCTGGCCTCTCTTGCCCTTATCAGACCCTCCTGCCCTCTCTTGCCCTTATCGGACCCTCCTGCCCTCTCTTGTCCTTATCACACCCTCCTGCCCTCTCTTGCCCTTATTAGACCCTCGTGCCCTCTCTTGCCCTTATCACACCCTCCTGCACTCTCTTGTCCTTATCACACCCTCCTGCCCTCTCTTGTCCTTATCACACCCTCCTGCCCTCTCTTGTCCTTATCAGACCCTAATGCCCTCTCTTGTCCTTATCAGACCCTCCTGCCCTCTCTTGTCCTTATCACACCCTCCTGCCCTCTCTTGTCCTTATCACACCCTCCTGCCCTCTCTTGTCCTTATCACACCCTCCTGCCCTCTCTTGCCCTTATCACACCCTCCTGCCCTCTCTTGTCCTTATCACACCCTCCTGCCCTCTCTTGTCCTTACCACACCCTCCTGCCCTCTCTTGTCCTTATCACACCCTCCTGCCCTCTCTTGTCCTTATCACTCCCTCCTGCCCTCTCTTGCCCTTATCACACCCTCCTGCACTCTCTTGTCCTTATCACACTCTTTTGCCCTCTCTTGTCCTTATCACACCCTCCTGCCCTTTCTTGTCCTTATCACACCCTCCTGCCCTCTCTTGTCCTTATCACACCCTCCTGCCCTCTCTTGTCCTTATCAGACCCTCCTGCCCTCTCTTGCCCTTATCAGACCCTCCTGCCCTCTCTTGTCCTTATCACATCCTCCTGCCCTCTCTTGCCCTTATCACACCCTCCTGCACTCTCTTGTCCTTATCAGACCCTCCTGCCCTCTCTTGTCCTTATCAGACCCTCCTGCCCTCTCTTGTCCTTATCACACCCTCCTGCTTTCTCTTGTCCTTATCACACCCTCCTGCCCTCTCTTGCCCTTATCACACCCTCCTGCCCTCTCTTGTCCTTATCAGATCCTCCTGCCCTCTCTTGTCCTTATCACACCCTCCTGCCCTCTCTTGTCCTTATCAGACCCTCCTGCCCTCTCTTGTCCTTATCACACCCTCCTGCCCTCTCTTGTCCTTATCAGACCCTCCTGCCCTCTCTTGTCCTTATCACACCCTCCTGCCCTCTCTTGTCCTTATCACACCCTCCTGGCCTCTCTTGCCCTTATCAGACCCTCCTGCCCTCTCTTGCCCTTATCGGACCCTCCTGCCCTCTCTTGTCCTTATCACACCCTCCTGCCCTCTCTTGCCCTTATTAGACCCTCGTGCCCTCTCTTGCCCTTATCACACCCTCCTGCACTCTCTTGTCCTTATCACACCCTCCTGCCCTCTCTTGTCCTTATCACACCCTCCTGCCCTCTCTTGTCCTTATCAGACCCTAATGCCCTCTCTTGTCCTTATCAGACCCTCCTGCCCTCTCTTGTCCTTATCACACCCTCCTGCCCTCTCTTGTCCTTATCACACTCTCCTGCCCTCTCTTGTCCTTATCACACCCTCCTGCCCTCTCTTGCCCTTATCACACCCTCCTGCCCTCTCTTGTCCTTATCACACCCTCCTGCCCTCTCTTGTCCTTACCACACCCTCCTGCCCTCTCTTGTCCTTATCACACCCTCCTGCCCTCCCTTGTCCTTATCACTCCCTCCTGCCCTCTCTTGTCCTTATCAGACCCTCCTGCCCTCTCTTGTCCTTATCACACTCTCGTGCCCTCTCTTGTCCTTATCACACCCTCCTGCACTCTCTTGTCCTTATCACACTCTTTTGCCCTCTCTTGTCCTTATCACACCCTCCTGCCCTTTCTTGTCCTTATCACACCCTCCTGCCCTTTCTTGTCCTTATCACACCCTCCTGCCCTTTCTTGTCCTTATCACACCCTCCTGCCCTCTCTTGTCCTTATCACACCCTCCTGCCCTCTCTTGCCCCCTCCCTCCAGACATCCCCTGCCCCTCCCTCCAGACATCCCCTGCCCCTCCCTCCAGACATCCCCTGCCCCTCCCTCCAGACATCCTCTGCCCCTCCCTCCAGACATCCCCTGCCCCTCCCTCCTCGACGGGTTATTCTAGACCTAACTATCACAAACACACTCTGACTAACCACAACATCACAATAAATACAACACGACTGGAAGACTCCAGGAGCACTAAACTAGGAGAGGTTTTCACCAAATTTAACTTCAGCACTCAGAGAATTGATGGTGACCTGGTGAGGCACGAACCATCAGACACACCGTGGCCAGCGGTCCTCAACCTTCAC
Source organism: Cherax quadricarinatus (assembly GCF_038502225.1). Lineage (NCBI taxonomy): Eukaryota > Metazoa > Arthropoda > Malacostraca > Decapoda > Parastacidae > Cherax > Cherax quadricarinatus. The sequence continues at coordinate 44,432,347 of NC_091314.1, forward strand.
CGCAGCTTAAACAACCTGAATATAGAAGCATACAATGTCTGTGTAAAAGATACACAGCTGAAGCAACCAGAAAAAGAACAGATGTAGAAAGAGAACATAAAGGATTGTACAGATGAAGAGAAAGGATTGTTAAATAAAGTCTTGAATATGACACAACGAAGAAAAAATATAGACAGACTGGTTATAAATGACCATAATTTTTAAAGGGGTGGACCGGTAAGCCAGCGGAAGGCCTCGGTCAGATGACCAAAAGCTCCAAAGGCGGGTCATCATCTGACTAAGACCCGCGTCAGGAAACATTTGTCCTGTTTCCTGACGAACCTTACCTAACCTAACCTAACGAAGAAAATATAACGTCAGTTGTGAGATTACTACAGAGTTAGAGCATAAACTTAAACTTTCGTATCAGACGAAGGAAACAAAAAGCTGTCGAGGATATGTACAAGAATCCACAAGTATTTCTACAGGTATAGGAAATCAAAGTTAAAAACTCTGTAGAATTAATGACAGGAGAATCATGAATAATGAAGACTAATATGAATCAGTATTTAGCAAGGTGGAAAATGCAGATAATTATGTCGTTTCCCCTGAAAGTCTCACAGATCACGTGACATAAGTACAAATCCAGCAGAATTTGGAAGACAAACAGAAAACTTGGCCGCTCATGCAGAATTCCATATCTGTACTGAAGCGCAGAATAGTACCAGCAGGAGCACTTGGTATTTCATGGAGAAAAATACCAGAGACCGTACGGTGTGTCAGCAGAGTTCCTGAGCACCAAGCAAGCAGCTGAGCGGCGGCCTAACACTGCAGACCAGAACATAACAAGCATCGCACCTCATAAAAGCTTTTGAAAAGATGTTAGACTGCATATTAATGGAACAATATAACCTGCACAAACTAACATAAAATTAGATTGGATAAAGACAAATGCAGCATAATCCTCTCCATAACACTGGTCTGCATGATTCTTTTATTGACTCTATGGTATCTTTTTCGGTATATATATATGAAATAGTGATTTATTGTGTTTTTTATTCGTCTTCATCACATCAGGTTGCCAAGTTATACGGAAACGTTACTTTTTTCCGTATAACATAAGTAAATGAGAAAGTGGATACAGCAAGTATCCGTGTTGTCTGTGTCTTTGGGATGGTAGGGCAGACAGCCAGCACTGTGAACAAAAAGACTGGCCACCAAGAACCAGCTTCTTACCCGAAAATCACAACGTGAAAACTGTGCTTTCAAGTACCTGGAGTCAAAATTTCCGCGTATAAATGAAGGCAAGATAAAGGCAAGAATCTTTGTTGGCCCTTAGATTCGGGAATTGATGAATGACAAGCATTTTGATGAAGTATTGACAAGTGTCGAGGTGAATGCCTGGTTTTCATTCAAGCAGATTGTCCACAACTTCCTGGGAAACAGACGCTCCCCCGAATATGAAGTAATGATCCAAGACCTGACTTCAAGTTTCCAACAACTTAGGTCTAGAATGAGTTTGAAGATGCAGTTTTTGCTCTCACCTTGACTGTTTTTCCAACAACTGTGGGGACTACAGTGAGGAACAAGCAGAGCAGAACAAGGAGAGCGGTTCCATCAGGATATTTGCACCATGGAACTCGATACCAGGGCAAATGGAATGTCAGTATGATGGCGGATTACTGCTGGTCATTGGAACATAATGGTCTCGATGCACAGCACAAGCTAAAATCAAAGCAGTCGTTCTTTGATTCAGTATGTAGGCTAACAATTAGGAGCATATTTTTTTAATATAATCATTTGATTTGAATCATGTTAATTTGGAATTCACATGTTCTTAAAACTAACAGAATGTGCTTTCCCATGATTACTTGCCTAATTCTAGTAAATTAACAATTTATTAAAAATTTACATTTCTTATTATAAATAGTTTCTATTTTATTCAAAATTCTTACGTGATAGAGCAGAATGGTTTAGATATTTAGAGTCATCAGTCCAAGATTATGTAAGATCACAGCCATGAATGAAAATAACAATTAAAAACATTCCAAAAGCAGACCAGTGTTATTGACGTTTCGCACACACACACACACACACACACACACACACACACACACACACACACACACACACATACACAAGTGTTGGACGACATACATACAGATGAGGAGGTGAAGAAACTGCTAAGGGACATCGATACCTCAATGGCAATGGGACCGGACAACATCTCCCCGTGGGTCCTTAGAGAGGGAGCAGATATGTTGTGTGTGCCACTTACCACAATCTTCAACACGTCCCTGGAAACTGGGCAACTACCTGAGGTATGGAAGACGGCAAATGTAGTTCCCATTTTTAAAAAAGGAGACAGAAAAGAGGCACTAAACTATAGACCTGTGACATTGACGTGTATAGTATGCAAAATTATGGAGAAGATTATCAGGAGGAGAGTGGTGGAGCACCTGGAACGGAACAAGAGTATAAATGCCAACCAGCATGGATTCATGGAAGGAAAATCCTGTGTCACAAACCTTCTGGAGTTTTATGATAAAATAACAGAAGTAAGACACGAGAGAGAGGGGTGGGTTGATTGCATCTTCTTGGACTGCAAGAAGGCCTTTGACACAGTTCCTCACAAGAGATTAGTGCAGAAGCTAGAGCATCAGGCGCATATAACAGGAAGGGCACTGCAATGGATCAGAGAATACCTGACAGGGAGGCAACAACGAGTCATGGTACATAATGATGTATCACAGTGGGCACCCGTGACGAGCGGGGTCCCACAGGGGTCGGTCCTAGGACTAGTTCTATTTTTGGTATATGTGAACGACATGATGGAAGGGTTAGACTCAGAAGTGTCCCTTTTTGCAGATGATGTGAAGTTAATGAGGAGAATTAAATCAGATGAGGACCAGGCAGGACTTCAAAGAGACCTGGACAGACTGGACACCTGGTCCAGCAAATGGCTTCTCGAATTTAATCCTGCCAAATGCAAAGTCATGAAGATAGGGGAAGGGTACAGAAGACCACAGACAGAGTATAGGCTAGGTGGCCAAAGACCGCAAACCTCACTCAAGGAGAAAGATCTTGGGGTGAGTATAACACCGAGCATGTCTCCGGAAGCAC
>NC_091314.1:44440448-44462948 GCF_038502225.1 Cherax quadricarinatus
AATGAGGGGGTGAGTGGGTGAGTGAGTGAATGAGGGGGTGAGTGGGTGAGTGAGTGAATGAGGGGGTGAGTGGGTGAGTGAGTGACTGAGGGGGTGAGTGGGTGAGTGAGTGAATGAGGGGGTGAGTGTGTGAGTGAGTGGGTGAGTGAGTGAATGAGGGGGTGAGTGGGTGAGTGAGTGAATGAGGGGGTGAGTGGGTGAGTGAGTGAATGAGGGGGTGAGTGGGTGAGTGAGTGGGTGAGTGAGTGAATGAGGGGGTGAGTGGGTGAGTGAGTGAATGAGGGGGTGAGTGGGTGAGTGAGTGAGTGAGTGGGCGAGTGAGTGGGTGAGTGGGCGAGTGAGTGGGTGAGTGACTGAGCAGTAGAAAATAACACTGTGCTCAATGGTGACAAATTTCAACTGCTTAGAAATGGTTGGAGTGAACTCACAAGGTGAATGGGAGTATGAAGGTGGGAGTGGGTACTGTGGTGGGTGTGGGTACTGAGGTGGGTGTGGGTACTGTGGTGGGTGTGGGTACTGAGGTGGGAGTGGGTACTGAGGTGGGTGTGGGTACTGAGGTGGGTGTGGGTACTGTGGTGGGTGTGGGTACTGAGGTGGGTGTGGGTACTGAGGTGGGTGTGGGTACTGAGGTGGGTGTGGGTACTGAGGTGGGAGTGGGTACTGAGGTGGGTGTGGGTACTGTGGTGGGTGTGGGTACTGAGGTGGGTGTGGGTACTGAGGTGGGTGTGGGTACTGAGGTGGGTGTGGGTACTGTGGTGGGTGTGGGTACTGAGGTGGGTGTGGGTACTGTGGTGGGTGTGGGTACTGAGGTGGGTGTGGGTACTGTGGTGGGTGTGGTTACTGAGGTGGGTGTGGGTACTGAGGTGGGAGTGGGTACTGAGGTGGGTGTGGGTACTGAGGTGGGAGTGGGTACTGAGGTGGGTGTGGGTACTGTGGTGGGTGTGGGTACTGAGGTGGGTGTAGGTACTGTGGTGGGTGTGGGTACTGAGGTGGGTGTGGGTACTGTGGTGGGTGTGGGTACTGAGGTGGGTGTGGGTACTGAGGTGGGAGTGGGTACTGTGGTGGGTGTGGGTACTGAGGTGGGTGTGGGTACTGTGGTGGGTGTGGGTACTGAGGTGGGTGTGGGTACTGAGGTGGGAGTGGGTACTGTGGTGGGTGTGGGTACTGAGGTGGGTGTGGGTACTGAGGTGGGAGTGGGTACTGAGGTGGGTGTGGGTACTGTGGTGGGTGTGGGTACTGAGGTGGGTGTAGGTACTGTGGTGGGTGTGGGTACTGAGGTGGGTGTGGGTACTGTGGTGGGTGTGGGTACTGAGGTGGGTGTGGGTACTGTGGTGGGTGTGGGTACTGAGGTGGGTGTGGGTACTGTGGTGGGTGTGGGTACTGAGGTGGGTGTGGGTACTGTGGTGGGTGTGGGTACTGAGGTGGGTGTGGGTACTGTGGTGGGTGTGGGTACTGAGGTGGGTGTGGGTACTGTGGTGGGTGTGGGTACTGAGGTGGGTGTGGGTACTGTGGTGGGTGTGGGTACTGTGGTGGGTGTGGGTACTGAGGTGGGTGTGGGTACTGTGGTGGGTGTGGGTACTGAGGTGGGTGTGGGTACTGTGGTGGGTGTGGGTACTGAGGTGGGTGTGGGTACTGAGGTGGGTGTGGGTACTGTGGTGGGTGTGGGTACTGTGGTGGGTGTGGGTACTGAGGTGGGTGTGGGTACTGTGGTGGGTGTGGGTACTGAGGTGGGTGTGGGTACTGTGGTGGGTGTGGGTACTGTGGTGGGTGTGGGTACTGAGGTGGGTGTGGGTACTGAGGTGGGTGTGGGTACTGTGGTGGGTGTGGGTACTGTGGTGGGTGTGGGTACTGAGGTGGGAGTGGGTACTGAGGTGGGAGTGGGTACTGAGGTGGGTGTGGGTACTGTGGTGGGTGTGGGTACTGAGGTGGGTGTGGGTACTGTGGTGGGTGTGGGTACTGTGGTGGGTGTGGGTACTGAGGTGGGTGTGGGTACTGAGGTGGGTGTGGGTACTGTGGTGGGTGTGGGTACTGTGGTGGGTGTGGGTACTGAGGTGGGAGTGGGTACTGAGGTGGGAGTGGGTACTGAGGTGGGTGTGGGTACTGTGGTGGGTGTGGGTACTGAGGTGGGTGTGGGTACTGTGGTGGGTGTGGGTACTGAGGTGGGTGTGGGTACTGTGGTGGGTGTGGGTACTGTGGTGGGTGTGGGTACTGAGGTGGGTGTGGGTACTGAGGTGGGTGTGGGTACTGTGGTGGGTGTGGGTACTGTGGTGGGTGTGGGTACTGAGGTGGGAGTGGGTACTGAGGTGGGAGTGGGTACTGAGGTGGGTGTGGGTACTGTGGTGGGTGTGGGTACTGAGGTGGGTGTGGGTACTGTGGTGGGTGTGGGTACTGAGGTGGGTGTGGGTACTGTGGTGGGTGTGGGTACTGTGGTGGGTGTGGGTACTGAGGTGGGTGTGGGTACTGAGGTGGGTGTGGGTACTGAGGTGGGTGTGGGTACTGTGGTGGGTGTGGGTACTGAGGTGGGTGTGGGTACTGTGGTGGGTGTGGGTACTGAGGTGGGTGTGGGTACTGTGGTGGGTGTGGGTACTGTGGTGGGTGTGGGTACTGAGGTGGGTGTGGGTACTGAGGTGGGTGTGGGTACTGAGGTGGGTGTGGGTACTGTGGTGGGTGTGGGTACTGAGGTGGGTGTGGGTACTGTGGTGGGTGTGGGTACTGAGGTGGGTGTGGGTACTGTGGTGGGTGTGGGTACTGTGGTGGGTGTGGGTACTGAGGTGGGTGTGGGTACTGAGGTGGGTGTGGGTACTGAGGTGGGTGTGGGTACTGTGGTGGGTGTGGGTACTGAGGTGGGTGTGGGTACTGAGGTGGGTGTGGGTACTGAGGTGGGTGTGGGTACTGAGGTGGGTGTGGGTACTGTGAGGTGGGTGTGGGTACTGAGGTGGGTGTGGGTACTGAGGTGGGTGTGGGTACTGAGGTGGGTGTGGGTACTGAGGTGGGTGTGGGTACTGAGGTGGGTGTGGGTACTGAGGTGGGTGTGGGTACTGTGGTGGGTGTGGGTACTGAGGTGGGTGTGGGTACTGAGGTGGGTGTGGGTACTGAGGTGGGTGTGGGTACTGAGGTGGGTGTGGGTACTGAGGTGGGTGTGGGTACTGAGGTGGGTGTGGGTACTGTGGTGGGTGTGGGTACTGAGGTGGGTGTGGGTACTGAGGTGGGTGTGGGTACTGAGGTGGGTGTGGGTACTGAGGTGGGTGTGGGTACTGAGGTGGGTGTGGGTACTGAGGTGGGTGTGGGTACTGAGGTGGGTGTGGGTACTGTGGTGGGTGTGGGTACTGAGGTGGGTGTGGGTACTGAGGTGGGTGTGGGTACTGAGGTGGGTGTGGGTACTGAGGTGGGTGTGGGTACTGAGGTGGGTGTGGGTACTGAGGTGGGTGTGGGTACTGTGGTGGGTGTGGGTACTGAGGTGGGTGTTGGTACTGAGGTGGGTGTGGGTACTGAGGTGGGTGTGGGTACTGAGGTGGGTGTGGGTACTGAGGTGGGTGTGGGTACTGAGGTGGGTGTGGGTACTGAGGTGGGTGTGGGTACTGAGGTGGGTGTTGGTACTGAGGTGGGTGTGGGTACTGTGGTGGGTGTGGGTACTGAGGTGGGTGTGGGTACTGAGGTGGGTGTGGGTACTGAGGTGGGTGTGGGTACTGAGGTGGGTGTGGGTACTGAGGTGGGTGTGGGTACTGAGGTGGGTGTGGGTACTGAGGTGGGTGTGGGTACTGAGGTGGGTGTGGGTACTGAGGTGGGTGTGGGTACTGAGGTGGGTGTTTGTACTGAGGTGGGTGTGGGTACTGTGGTGGGTGTGGGTACTGAGGTGGGTGTGGGTACTGAGGTGGGTGTGGGTACTGAGGTGGGTGTGGGTACTGAGGTGGGTGTGGGTACTGAGGTGGGTGTTGGTACTGAGGTGGGTGTGGGTACTGTGGTGGGTGTGGGTACTGAGGTGGGTGTGGGTACTGAGGTGGGTGTGGGTACTGAGGTGGGTGTGGGTACTGTGGTGGGTGTGGGTACTGAGGTGGGTGTGGGTACTGAGGTGGGTGTGGGTACTGAGGTGGGTGTGGGTACTGAGGTGGGTGTGGGTACTGAGGTGGGTGTGGGTACTGAGGTGGGTGTGGGTACTGAGGTGGGTGTGGGTACTGAGGTGGGTGTGGGTACTGAGGTGGGTGTGGGTACTGAGGTGGGTGTGGGTACTGAGGTGGGTGTGGGTACTGAGGTGGCTGTGGGTACTGAGGTGGGTGTAGGTACTGAGGTGGGTGTGGGTACTGAGGTGGGTGTGGGTACTGAGGTGGGTGTAGGTACTGAGGTGGGTGTTTGTACTGAGGTGGGTGTGGATACTGAGGTGGGTGTAGGTACTGAGGTGGGTGTGGGTACTGAGGTGTGTTTGGGTACTGAGGTGGGTGTGGGTACTGAGGCGGGAGTGGGTACTGAGGTGGGTGTGGGTACTGAGGTGGGTGTGGGTACTGAGGTGGGTGTGGGTACTGAGGTGGGTGTGGGTACTGAGGTGGGTGTGGGCACTGAGGTGGGTGTGGGTACTGAGGTGGGTGTGGGTACTGAGGTGGGTGTGGGTACTGAGGTGGGTGTGGGTACTGAGGTGGGTGTGGGTACTGAGGTGGGTGTGGGTACTGAGGTGGGTGAAGGTACTGAGGTGGGTGTAGGTACTGAGGTGGGTGAAGGTACTGAGGTAGGTAAGGGTTGCAGGTGGACGGTGGTATAAAGTTTGAGATGGCTTTAGAGGCGAATGGGTTTATGCAGGTCTACCTGGAGTCTACCTGGAGGGTGTTCCTGCGGTCAACGCCCCCTCGATCAGGTCCTCGACCAGATTTCATAGTTTATCAGGGCCTGATCAACCAGGCTGTTAATGCTGGCCGCACGTTGTCCAACCGTATGAATCACAGTCCCGCTGATCGGGTACTGACTTCAGGTATATGTCCAGCTCCCTCTTGCAGACAGCCAAGGGTCTATTGGCAATTCCTCTTTTTTATAATAAGAGACTGTTGAACAGTCTTTGTCCTCTAACACTTACTGTGTTTTCTTTTAATTTACTCCCAGAATCCCTGCTTGTTACTCAGGGTATGTTGTACCGCCTGCCGTGTCTATTGCTTTCGTTGGGAGAGATTTCTGTGTGCAGCTTTGGGACTAGTTCCTCTAGGATTTTCCAGGTGTAAATTATGATGTATATTTCTTGTCTGTTGTCAAGGGACCTCCAACATTCGCAGTAATTAAATTGCTTGACTTAAGTAATACGTGCAGTGAAGGTTCTCTGCCCATCCTCTAGATCTGCCATACTGCATGCCTTGAACATGGCTGTTAGTGTGCAGCAATGTTGCAGCCTAGACTGAACCAAGTCCAGTGGAATTGAGGTTGTCAGAAACTGACAAGGTTTTGAGTCTTGCTCATGAAAAATTCATTCGCATCGTTGACCTCTTGTCTGATTAAAGGCTCACTAAACACTGTCATACCGAGACTTTAGTATCTCACTCATTTCTTGCTGTCCTTCTGTCTCTCGTGGATTTTGTGTGATTCATTTAAGTTCTCTATTATTTACTTTCTTAGTGTTTCTTTCCTCATTTCAGATAGTCTAGTTCCCTTGAGAAGCTCAGTGATTTGTCGTCTTCGCCTATGGAGGAAGCGGCGCTCTCTTTCCAATTAAAAACTCGTCGTTTTTCTTAGGGGAATGTGCCTTGAGCATACTGCAGCTGCCAAAGAATTCAACCTTTGAAAACACTGGTTTGGTGGGTGTGGGTACAGAATTGGGCAACAGTATGGGTGTGGCTGTATACATGGGTGGGGGTTGTGGGTATATACATGAGAGGGGTTATAGTCATATGTAAGGATGTGGGTATGGGCGTATATATGGGTAGGGTGTGAGAGTGTACGCAGGTGGGATTGTGGACATATACATTGTTGGGGTTTTGAGCATATATATGAGTGGGGGTTGTGAGCATATACATGGTGGAGGTGTGGGCGTATACTTGGATAGGTGGTGTGGGTGTATACATAGGTGGTTAGTGTGGGCGTAAACATGAGGTGTCGGAGTATACATGAGTGGGAGTGGGATGTATATCTGAAGGTGATACTATCCTAGCTCTCTGCGTAAGACAACAAGGGTGGCAGAAGAGGCGTGTGGGCGTGACCTGGGGAACACGGCCAGTGTGACCTTTTGAGTATGGACGTGGGCGTGGGAGTGGGCATGGGAGGAGGAGACACGTCTGGACCAGCAATGATGTTTTTGTTGTGTTTGTTGATGAGTGTTGTGGCCTGATGGAGGATGAGTACCAGAGACACACACACACACACACACACACATCATGCACGCACACGCGCGTGCACAGAAGTAACACAAAAGAGAGAGGGACGGGTAGACTGCATCTTTTTGGACTGTAAGAAATACTTCGACACAGTACCACACAAGAGACTGGTTCCAACACTAGAGAAACAGGCAGGAATAACTGGCAGGAAGGAAACAACGAGTGTTGGTACGAGACGAGATGAAGGAGTGGGCCCATGTGTCGAGTGGGGTTCCACAAGGGTCAGTCCAAGGTCCTGGAGTTTACCTGGAGAGAGTTCCGGGGGTCAACGCCCCCGCGGCCCGGTCTGTGACCAGGCCTCCTTAGGTCAGTGTCCCAGGATGCGACCCACACCAGTCGACTAACATCCAGGTACCCATTTTACTGATGGGGAACATAGACAACAGGTTGAAAGAAACACGTCCAATGTTTCTACTCTGGCTGGGAATCGAACCCAGGCCCTCGCCGTGTGAAGCGAGAGCGTTAACCACCAGGCCACCAGGTCCGGTGCTGTTTCTTGTATATGTGAATGATATGATGGAAGGAATAGATTCAGAAGTGTCCCTGTTCGCTGACTATGTGAAACTAATGAGATTACAGTCCTCTGGTTCTACCCACCAGTCCTCTGGTTCTACCAACCAGACTTCTGGTTCTACCTACCAGTCCTCTGGTTCTACCCACCAGCACACTGGTTCTACCCACCAGTCCTTTGCTTCTACCCACCAGTCCTCTGGTTCTGCCCACCAGTCCTCTGGTTCTGCCCACCAGTCCTCTGGTTCTGCCCACCAGTCCTCTGGTTCTGCCCACCAGTCCTCTGGTTCTGCCCACCAGCCCTCTGGTTTTTCCCACCAGAACTCTGGTTCTACCCACCATTCCTCTGGTTCTACCCACGAGCCCTATGGTTCTACCCACCAGTCCTCTGGTTCTACATACCAGTCCTGTGGTTCTATCAACAGTCATCTGGTTCTGCCCACCAGTCCTCTGGTTCTACCTACCAGTCCTCTGGTTCTGCCCACCAGTTCTCTGGTTCTACCTACCAGTCCTCTGCTTCTGCCCACCAGTCCTCTGGTTCTACCTACCAGTCATCTGGCTCTACCCACCAGTCCTCTGGTTCTACCTACCAGTCCTCTGGTTCTACTCACCAGTCCTCTGGTTCTGCCCACCAGTTCTCTGGTTCTACCTACCAGTCCTCTGCTTCTACCCACCAGTTTTCTGGTTCTACCCACCAGTTCTCTGGTTCTTCCCACCAGTTTTGTGGTTCTACCCAGCAGTCCTCTGGTTCTACCCACCAATCCTCTGGTTCTACCCACCAGTCGTCTGGTTCTACCTACCAGTCATCTTGTTCTTCCCACCAGTTCTCTAGTCCTACCTACCAGTCTTCTGGTTCTACCTACCAGTCCTCTGGTTCTACCTGCCACTCCACCACCACCAATACATGTCAAGTGGGTTTTCGATACGTGGATGGGGTAAGAATACTCACGTAGGCTGGTAGTACGTATAATATATATCGGGAAGTATGGGTAGCGCCAACAGCCGACCTGTCTCTCTCTGCTGCCTATCTTCGACTGACCCATTGTGCCTACGGGTGAGGGTGTTTGAAATCCTGCTATGGTCAGCAGCAATATGAATAATCAGTCAGTGATTCACGCAGACGGTAGTGAGTCATCTACTGGTACACTGGTTACTGGTAACTGGTTACTAGGAACTGGTACTACTACTGAGAGCTCGGTGACGCTAACGTATGTCGTCCCGACATACAACTAATACAAACTAGAGACGGCAGGTGTACGGCTTGGGCTGATTCTATACAATGTCAAAGTACACAACAATTGAACATTATAACGTACATAAGTAGAATATTGGAATGGAAGCTTACATAATTGAAACTGTAATAAAACTGTAATGCAATACAAGGTATAATATAGCACAACTCCTCGAATGAAACTAAACGTTGGGATTACACAATAGAAGTGATAAAAAAAAATTTGATCGATCGATCTGTATTCATGTGATCTACGGATTCTGAGGAAGGAATATATACAAAGAAAGAAGTGTTTAACAGAAAGGCAGATTCGGTGCACTCAAATCTAGACTGTTAACTTTCAGAATTCGAAGAGAACGTGAACACAAAAAAAGAAATTCTTGAATACTGATAAGTTGATACTGTAATTATTCATCTATACAGGTTATTTACATTTAACCCCAACTCTGCTAGGGTGAGATTGATATATGCAGAGTGGGTGTCATCTCTGGGAGGATCAAACTCTGTTGCACTGGCTAACTCATGCTGTATTTGAGGCAAACCTGAATTGGTAGTTACAAATGATACTTGAGGATTCCTCAATACCTGTCGTGTACGTAGGGAATAACGACATTCAGGTTGATCATCTGACTGAGTATCAGAGGTAGAGAGTACAGGATCAGGAGGATTGTCAGAGTCTGTCACATTAGTCTGGGTTGGAGCATCATTATCATCACATACTAACTTCATATGATCTAAATGCGATTCTTTATACTGACCAGCACTAATTTCTCTAACCTTATACTTATTGCCAGTGATATGTTCAACTACTCGATAAGGACCAACAAACTTTTGATCAAGCTTAGGCATTGCAAACGTTTTGTTAAAGTTAGTCAGCATAACTCTCGAACCTACTTTGATTTTGGATGAATTGCTCGAGTGTTTGCGACTCTTGTAAATTCTGCTGTTGATTTATGAAGTGTTTCACGGATTCTTCTAAAAACACTTTGAGCTAAGCTGGTACGAGTTGCTATGAAATCATCAGGGTTGTAATTTGGTTTCGGATTAGAATATAGCAACTCATAAGGCAAACGTTCATCTACACCATACAATGCATAATGTGAAGTGTCACCTATGGAAACATTGTAAGCAGAATTTATAGCACACTGCACATCAGGTATAACTTCATCCCAAGTTTCACTGTTGGGATTGATAGTGGCTCTCAAGACATCAAGTACTTTCTTATTGGTACGTTCCACTAACCCATTGCTGGCAGGATGATGAGGAACAATGGTGGATTTAGAGATCTTGTACAAGGTGCATAAATTTTCAAGAATCTCATTATAGAATTCACCTCCATTATCTGTTACTAGGGGCTTAGGGGTGGTATGCCTGCAGATAATGCGTTCTTTAAACGCTTTAGCTACTGTCTTGGCAGTCTTATCTGCAATAGGAACTAACTCACAATATCTGGTGAAATGGTCTACCATAACACACAGATGTTTGTTGCCTTGGAGGGAACATTGGAAATTAGTTAACAAATCTAGCACAACTCTTTCCCAAGGTTCGCTAGTGGTTGGATACACTTGGATTGGATTAGGACCATTAGCATTACCTTTATGTTGCATGCAGACACTACATTTCTTAACATACTCAGAAATATCAGTTGCCATATGAGGCCAAAAGTATTTCAATCTGGCTTGTTTTACTGAACGATCCATACCAGGGTGCGCAACACCTGGTACATCGTGAACTAGCTGTAAGGCTACATTCACTAGTGACTGTGGAATTACTAACTGGTAAACTCTTCTGCTAGGAGTACCCAACTCGGCTGTTCGATACAGTAATTCTTTTGTTCATGACAAAGTCACTGATGGGTGCTGGTGGCTTCACAGTCAGAATAAGATCTTCCTGGAGCAGGAATCGAATCACACCAGACCACATGGGATCTGTTCGTTGAGCATTCTTTACATCTTCAGCACTAAATGGAGGGTCTGCAGTTACTATACTAACATGTCGCGATAAGGCATCTGCGACTACATTTGACTTGCCAGGTAAGTGTTCAAAGGTCGGATTGAACTCTTGGATAGTCAAGGTCCATCTGGCTAACCTTCCAGTAGGTTGTTTGTTCTGGAATAAAGGTATCAGTGGAGCGTGGTCTGTCAAGACATGAACAGAGTACTGATAAATAATGTCTCGGAAGTGCTTTAAAGACCATACTATTGCTAAAGCTTCTTGCTCAGTTACTGTATAATTACGTTCAGCCTTCGTAAGGACTCGGCTAGCAAATGCAACTGCGTTGTACTTGCCATCAGTCTTCTGAGCTAGTACGGCACCTATGCCAATAGGCCCGGTGGCCTGGTGGCTAAAGCTCCCGCTTCACACACGGAGGGCCCGGGTTCGATTCCCGGCGGGTGGAAACATTCGACACGTTTCCTTACACCTGTTGTCCTGTTCACCTAGCAGCAAATAGGTACCTGGGTGTTAGTCGACTGGTGTGGGTCGCATCCTGGGGGACAAGATTAAGGACCCCAATGGAAATAAGTTAGACAGTCCTCGATGACGCACTGACTTTCTTGGGTTATCCTGGGTGGCTAATCCTCTGGGGTTAAAAATCCGAACGAAATCTTATCTAGCATCAGTAGTCAGATAGAAGGGCTTAGAAAAATCTGGAAATTTCAAAATTGGAGCAGATGTTAGCTTTTCTTTTAGAGTTTAGGATGCTCTTTCTTGATGGAAGGTCCAAACAAAAGGAGCATCTTTCTTAAGCAACTCAGTTAGAGGAGTAGCTATGGAAAAAAAATTGGCAATGAAAGATCTATAAAAACCTGCTAAGCCCACAAAGGATCTTACGGCATCAGCAGTTTTGGGAGTTGGAAAATTTAGTACTGCCGTTACTTTACTTTGGTCAGTCGTAACCCCTCTAGGAGTGACTACGTGACCAAGAAACTTAATTTCTGATCTGAAAAATTGACATTTAGACAGTTTGATCTTTAAATTGGCTTCTTCAAGCTTACCAAGTACTACATCAAGTCTTTTCAAGTGTGTATCCACGTCTTTAGACATGACGATTACGTCATCTAAGTACACCATAAGTGCATTACCTATGAGACCTCTAAAGATATTAGTCATGAGCCTTGAGAACGTGATAGGGGAGGATCGTAATCCTCCATACGGAGGAAGTGATAATGACCTGTAGGAGTGGAGAATGCAGTTAGCTCTTGGCTGTCCTCGTGAAGAGGGACTTGCCAAAACCCTTGTAACAAGTCCAGGGTTGAAAAGACTTTGTTATCTCCGATGTTACGTAAAAGATCACTCAGTACAGGAAGTGGGAAGCGATCTAGGATAGTTTTCGCATTTAACTTCCTAAAGTCAATCACTGGGCACCAAGTACCATCCTTCTTAGGTACTAGGATCAAGGGCGCATTCCAAGGTGAATTGCTAAGTGCAATAACTCCATCATCAAGCATTTGATTGATCAATTCTTCTGTGACAGCAACTTGTGAATGAGGCATTCTGTACGCAGGTATATAGATAGGTCTAGTACCAGGTTCAAGTGGAATACGATGGGGCAATAAGTTCGTTATACCCATCTTCTCACCTGGTAATATATATCGGGAAGTATGCGTAGCGCCAACAGCCGACCTGTCTCTCTCTGCTGCCTATCTTCGACTGACCCATAGTGCCTACGGGTGAGGGTGTTTGAAATCCTGCTATGGTCAGCAGCAATATGAATAATCAGTCAGTGATTCACGCAGACGGTTAGTAATGAGTCATCTACTGGTACACTGGTTACTGGTAACTGGTTACTAGGAACTGGTACTACTACTGAGACACATACATCATCACCATCAACACATACATCACCACCATCAACACATACATCACCATCACCAACACATACATCACCACCATCAACACATACATCACCACCACCAACACATACATCACCACCACCAACACATACATCACCACCACAACACGTATCACCAACACATACATCACCATCACCAACACATACATCACCATCACCAACACATCACCACCACAAACACATACATCACCACCACCAACTCATGTATCACCACTGTTACAATAAACGCTATTTCTAATAAGCCTAGAGATTTCCAGTAAATACCAGAAAGGACTGCCCTTCTAGCATCCAGCCTGTTACTGGGTTTTCGTAACAAGTAGTCAGTATCCTGGTCCAATTATCCATTAGAATTCAGTAAGATTCAATAGTGCTTCAGGATTACAACTGGTAGGCTACTAACTAAAGAAATTAAAATTTAATAAGTTTATTAATAATAAAATTGTCTAGGCGTATATCAAATTAAATTAAATTAAACAATATAAATAAATTAATAATAATCACTTCTCTGGAGTAGAGTAGTATTGTGCTGTAGACACATATCACATCTATATGTTTTTTAAGTATCATCTGGTACATTAACATTTAATAACAATACGAATATATACAAGTAAGTTTGTGTGTAAGTGCTCTAAGTAGTTCGCTATGTCTGAAGAATCGACTAGACTTAACCAGTGACTGACTAGAGTCCTCACATAAACTAACTTCTTGACAAACCTGGCAATCAGAACAGCTTGCTTGAACAATAAAGCGATTGTTAAGCCGAACAGCAATATAAAAAGCAACAGCAACACAGAATCAGGAACAAGGAGATAATATAACAACACTAAGTAGGAACCATCTGCAGATCCTCCACAAAAGTCACAAAACTCCCATACTACTGAATCTAAGTTCAGCATAAGAAAATACCCGACTGTGACAGTACACAGATACCAGTACAAATTAGGTCAGAAGCTACAGCTCTGGACCTGAGTTTCTCAGAGTGTCTATGAGACACACAACCTCAGTACAATGTCGAAAATCAATAAGTCTAGGCTATGTTCTGTGAACAAAGTTCCACCCCCCCCCATCACGTGACTCCGCATTGTTGCTGCCCAGCAACACAGAGAAGCAGGCAGAGAAACGAGGAACGAGCGGGGTGATAATTACAATAGTTAGACAATCAAGACTTGAACTATGAGCACTGAATAATATATATATAAATATTACATCATACCTAATAAAAGTAACTAAGTCAAATAATAATATAAAGCAATATGTTTATGATTTAGCTATTATTGCAAATATAAGCAATATAAAATTATATGAACAGGTAATATACATCATATACATTGTGACCCATTCAGGGGTTACAACACCACCACCAACACATACATCACCATCACCAACACATCACCACCACTAACACATACATCACCACCACCAACACATACATCACCACCATCAACACATACATCATCACCAACACATACATCACCACCACCAACACATACATCACCACCACTAACTAACACACATCACCACCACCAACACATACATCACCACCACCAACACATACATCACCACCAACACATACATCACCACCACCAACACATACATCGCCACCACCAACACATACATCACCACCACCAACACACATATCACCACTACCAACACATACATCGCCACCACCAACACATACATCACCACCACCAACACATATATCACCACTACCAACACATACATCGCCACCACCAACACATACATCACCACCACCAACACATATATCACCACTACCAACACATACATCGCCACCACCAACACATCACCACCACCAACACATACATCACCACCACCAACACATATATCACCACTACCAACACATACATCGCCACCACCAACACATCACCACCACCAACACATACATCACCACCACCAACACATCACCACCACCAACACATACATCACCACCAACACATACATCACCACCACCAACACATACATCACCACCACCAACACATACATCATCACCACCAACATCTTCCACTAGGACTCACCGACCCCAAAACGCATATCCTTTCCCCTCTCCCCCCCCCTCCAATCCCTCTCCCCTCCTTCCCCACTTCCTTCTTGCCTCGTGTTACCTACTACGTCTTCCGCTACTGTCAACAATATCTCTCTCCCTTTCCCTATCCCCTTAACTCGCCTCACCCTCTCCCCTTCTCCCCTCTCTCCCTATATTACTACTACTACCAGCACTACCACAACTACCACTAATACCACCACTACCACCACCACCACAGCCACCACTACCAGCACCACTACCACCACTACGACCACTACCACCACCACTACCACCACCACGACTACCACCACCCTCACCACTACCACGACTACCACCACCACCACAACTACCGCCACTACCACCACTACCACCGCCACTACCACCACTACTACCACTACCACCACCACCATCACTACCACCACCACCAATACCACCACCACCTCTACTGCCACCACTACCACCACTACCACCACTACCACCACCACAACCACCACCACCACCCCCACCACTACCACCACTACCACCACCACCACCACTAACACCACTACCACCACTACCACCACTACCACCACCACCACCACTAACACCACTACCACCACTACCACCACTACCATCACTACCACCACTACCACCACTACCACCAGCAGCACCACCACTAGCACCACCACCACTGTTGCAACTCCTGAATGGGTCACAATGTATATAATGTATATTACCTGTTCACATAATTTTATATTGCTTATATTTGCGATAATAGCTAAATCGTAAATATATTGCTTTATATTATTATTTGGCTTAGTTACTTTTGTTAGGTAGGATGTATCATTTATATATTATTCAGAGCTCACAGTTCAAGTCTTGATTGTCTAACTACTGTAATTATCGCTCGATGCTAGTTT
Organism: Cherax quadricarinatus; assembly: GCF_038502225.1. Lineage (NCBI taxonomy): Eukaryota > Metazoa > Arthropoda > Malacostraca > Decapoda > Parastacidae > Cherax > Cherax quadricarinatus. Next base: position 44,455,327 of record NC_091314.1, read on the forward strand.
CCCTGCCGGCTTCTCGGTGTTGCTGGGCAGCAACTGTCCATGGAACAATCATGTGATCGAGGGGGGGAGTGTTCACACCTCGCCTGGAGTAGTCAGTCTGGGCTAGACTCTCTTGGTGGTTGGACGTATTCCTGACAAGATGCGCCTAACTCTCCCTTATTGGCCCTTGTTGGAAGATCGTCTCTGTCACTTTCTTGTTGTTGGTTCTGTAGAACTCTGTTCACAGAACATTGTCTAGACTTAGTGATTTTCTACGTTGTACTGAGGTTGTGTGTCGCATAGACACTCTGATCAACTCAGGTCCTGAGCTGTAGCTTCTGACCTAACTTGTACTGGTATCTGTGTACTGTCACAGTCGGGGATTTTCTTATGCTGAACTTAGATTCAGTATTATGGGAGTTTTGTGACTTTTGTGGAGGATCTGCTGATGGTCCCTACTTAGTGTCGTCATATTATCTCCTTGATACTGATTCTGTGTTGCAGTTGCTTGTTGTATTGCTATTTGGCTTAGCGGTCATTTATTGTTCAAGCAAGCTGTTCTGATTACCAGGTGGTCAAAAAGTTAGTTTATGTGAGGACTTTGTCAGTCACTGGATAATTGGACCAGGATACTGACTACTTGTTACGAAAACCCAGTAACAGGCTGGATGCTAGAAGGGCAGTCCTTTCTGGTATTCACTGGAGACCTCTAGGCGTATTAGAAATCGCATTTTTTGTAACGAACACCACTACCATCACTACCACCACTACCACCATTTCCACCATTACCACCACTACCACCACTACCACCACTACCACCACCACCACTACCAAAGCTACCACCATTACCACCACTACCACCACTACCACCATTACCACTACTACCACCACTACCACCACTACCACCACTACCATTACCACCACTTCCACCACTACCACCATTACCACCACTACCACCACTACCACCACTAACACCACTACCACTTTTACCACCATTACCACCATTACCACCACTACCACCATTACCACCACTACCACCACTACCACCACTACCACTATTACCACTATTACCACCACTACCACCACTACCACCATTACCACCACTACCACCACTACCACCATTACCACCACTACCACCACTACCACAATTACCACCACTACCGCCACTACCACCACTACCACCACTACCACCATTACCACCACTACCACCACTACCACTATTACCGCCACTACCACCACTACCACCATTACCACCACTACTACCACTACCACCACTACCACCATTACCACCATTACCACCACTACCACCATTACCGCCACTACCACCACTACCACCATTACCGCCACTACCGCCACTACCACCACTACCACCACTTCCACCACTACCACCACTACCACCACTACTACAATTACCACCACTACCACCACTACCACCACTACCACCACTACCACCATTACCACCACTATCACCACTACCACCACTACCACCACTACCACTATTACCGCCACTACCACCACTACCACCATTACCACCACTACCACCACTACCACCACTACCACCACTACCACCACTACCATCACTACACCATTACCACCATTACCACCAATACCACCATTACCACCACTACCACCACTACCACCAATTCCACCACTACCACCACTACCATCACTACCATCACTACCACCATTACCACCACTACCACCATTACCACCACTACCACCACTACCACCATTACCACCACTACCACCACTACCACCACTACCACCACTACCACCACTACCATCACTACCACCATTACCACCACTACCACCACTACCACCACTACCACCATTACCACCATTACCACCACTACCACCACTACCATCACTACCACCATTACCACCACTACCACCATTACCACCACTACCACCATTACCACCACTACCACCACTACCACTATTACCACCACTACCACCACTACCACCATTACCACCACTACCACAATTACCACCACTACCGCCACTACCACCACTACCACCACTACCACCATTACCACCACTACCACCACTACCACTATTACCGCCACTACCACCACTACCATCACTACCACCATTACCACCACTACCACCACTACCACCATTACCACCACTACCACCAACTCAACTTTCTTATCTTTTCCATTATCACTTAACGTTTGTCCTCTAATGTGCTGCCTCTCAGTGCCCTCCCACTCCCTCATCTCCCACTCCCTCACCTCCCACTCCCTCACCTCCCACTCCCTCACCTCCCACTCCCTCACCTCCCACTCCCTCACCTCCCACTCCCTCACCTCCCACTCCCTCACCTCCCACTCCCTCACCTCCCACTCCCTCACCTCCCACTCCCTCACCTCCCACTCCCTCATCTCCCACTCCCTCACCTCCCACTCCCTCTCCTCCCACTCCCTCACCTCCCACTCCCTCACCTCCCACTCCCTCACCTCCCACTCCCTCACCTCCCACTCCCTCACCTCAGACTCCCTCACCTCCCACTCCCTCTCCTCCCACTCCCTCACCTCCCACTCCCTCACCTCCCACTCCCTCTCCTCCCACTCCCTCACCTCCCACTCCCTCACCTCCCACTCCCTCACCTCCCACTCCCTCACCTCCCACTCCCTCACCTCCCACTCCCTCACCTCCCACTCCCTCACCTCCCACTCCCTCACCTCCCACTCCCTCTCCTCCCACTCCCTCACCTCCCACTCCCTCACCTCCCACTCCCTCACCTCCCACTCCCTCACCTCCCACTCCCTCACCTCCCACTCCCTCTCCTCCCACTCCCTCACCTCCCACTCCCTCACCTCCCACTCCCTCACCTCTCACTCCCTCACCTCAGACTCCCTCACCTCAGACTCCCTCACCTCCCACTCCCTCTCCTCCCACTCCCTCACCTCCCACTCCCTCACCTCCCACTCCCTCTCCTCCCACCTCCCACTCCCTCACCTCCCACTCCCTCACCTCCCACTCCCTCACCTCCCACTCCCTCACCTCCCACTCCCTCGCCGCCCACTCCCTCACCTCCCACTCCCTCTAACCTCCCACTCCCTCACCTCCGACTCCCTCACCTCCCACTCCCTCACCTCCCACTCCCTCTCCTCCCACTCCCTCTCCTCCCACTCTCTCTCCACTCACTCCCTCTCCATCCACTCCCTCTCCTCCCACTCCCACTCCTCCCACTCTCTCTCCTCCCACACCCTCTCCTCCCACTCCCTCACCTCCCACTCCCTCCCACTCCATCACCTCCCCACTCCCTCACCTCTCCACTCCCTCACCTCTCCACTCCCTCACCTCTCCACTCCCTCACCTCTCCACTCCCTCACCTCTCCACTCCCTCACCTCCCCACTCCCTTCCTCCCCACTCCCTCACCTCTCCACTCCCTCACCTTTCCACTCCCTCACCTCCCCACTCCCTCACCTCTCCACTCCCTCACCTCTCCACTCCCTCACCTCCCCACTCCCTCACCTCCCACTCCCTCACCTCCCACTCCCTCACCTCCCACTCCCTCACCTCCCACTCCCTCACCTCCCACTCCCTCTCCTCCCACTCCCTCTCCACCCACTCCCTCTCCACCCACTCCCTCTCCTCCCACTCCCTCTCCACCCACTCCCTCTCCACCCACTCCCTCTCCTCCCACTCCCTCTCCTCCCACTCCCTCTCCTCCCACTCCCTCTCCTCCCACTCTCTCTCCATCCACTCCCTCTCCATCCACTCCCACTCCCTCACTTCCCACTCCCTCACCTCCCACTCTCACCTCCCACTCCCTCACCTCCCACTCCCTCACCTCCCACTCCCTCCCACTCCCTCTCCTCCCCTCCCTCACCTCCCTCTCCCTCACCTTCCTGTCCCTCACCTCCCACTCCCTCACATCCCACTCCCTCACCTCCCACTCCCTCACCTCCTCACTCCCTCACCTCCCACTCCCTCACCTCCCACTCCCTCACCTCCCACTCCCTCGCCTCCCACTCCCTCACCTCCCTCTCCCACTCCCTCACCTCCCACTCCCTCACCTCCCACTCCCTCACCTCACACTCCCTCACAACCCACTCCCTCTCCTCCGATTCCCTCACCTCCCACTCCCTCACCTCCCACTCCCTCACCTCCCACTCCCTCACCTCCCTCAGACTCCCTCACCTCCCACTCCCTCTCCCCTCCCTCACTCCCTCACCTCCCACTCCCTCACCTCCCACTCCCTCACCTCCCACTCCCTCACCTCCCACTCCCTCACCTCCCACTCCCTCACCTCCCACTCCCTCACCTCCCACTCCCTCACCTCCCACTCCCTCACCTCCCACTCCCTCACCTCCCACTCCCTCACCTCCCACTCCCTCACCTCCCACTCCCTCCCTCACCTCCCACTCCCTCCCACTCCCTCACCTCCCACTCCCTCACCTCCCACTCCCTCACCTCCCACTCCCACACCTCCCACTCCCTCTCCTCCCACTCCCTCTCCACCCACTCCCTCTCCTCCCACTCCCTCTCCTCCCACTCCCTCACCTCCCACTCCCTCACCTCCCACTCCCTCACCTCCCACTCCCTCACCTCCCACTCCTCACCTCGCACTCCCTCTCCTCCCACTCCCTCACCTCCCACTCCCTCACCTCTCACTCCCTCACCTCCCACTCCCTCACCTCCCTCTCCCTAACCTCCCACTCCCTCACCTTCCACTCCCTCACCTCCCACTCCCTCACCTCCCACTCCCTCTCCTCCCACTCCCTCACCTCCCACTCCCTCACATCCCACTCCCTCACCTCCCACTCCCTCACCTCCCTCTCCCTAACCTCTCACTCCCTCACCTCCCACTCCCTCACCTCCCACTCCCTCACCTCCCACTCCCTCACCTCCCACTCCCTCACCTCCCACTCCCTCACCTCCCTCTCCCTCACCTCCCACTCCCTCACCTCCCTCTCCCTCAACTCCCTCTCCCTCATCTCCCACTCCATCACCTCCCACTCCCTCACCTCCCTCTCCCTCACCTCCCACTCCCTCACCTCCCACTCCCTCACCTCCCACTCTCTCACCTCCCACTCCCTCACCTCCCACTCCCTCACCTCCCACTCCCTCTCCTCCCTCTCCCTCACCTCCCACTCCCTCACCTCCCACTCCCTCACCTCCCACTCCCTCACCTCCCACTCCCTCACCTCCCACTCCCTCACCTCCCACTCCCTCACCTCCCTCTCCCTCACCTCCCACTCCATCACCTCCCACTCCCTCACCTCCCTCTCCCTCACCTCCCACTCCCTCACCTCCCACTCCCTCACCTCCCACTCCCTCACCTCCCTCTCCCTCACCTCCCACTCCATCACCTCCCACTCCCTCACCTCCCTCTCCCTCACCTCCCACTCCCTCACCTCCCACTCCCTCACCTCCCACTCCCTCACCTCCCACTCTCACCTCCCACTCCCTCACCTCCCACTCCCTCACCTCCCACTCCCTCTCCTCCCACTCCCTCTCCTCCCACTCCCTCACCTCCCTCTCCCTCACCTTCCTGTCCCTCACCTCCCACTCCCTCACATCCCTCTCCCTCACCTCCCACTCCCTCGCCTCCCATTCCCTCACCTCCCACTCCCTCACCTCCCACTCCCTCACCTCCCACTCCCTCACCTCCCACTCCCTCTCCTCCCACTCCCTCACCTCCCTCTCCCTCACCTTCCTCTTCCTCACCTCCCACTCCCTCACCTTCCACTCCCTCACCTCCCACTCCCTCGCCTCCCATTCCCTCACCTCCCACTCCCTCACCTCCCACTCCCTCACCTCCCAATCCCTCACCTCCCAATCCCTCACCTCCCACTCCCTCACCTCCCACTCCCTCACCTCCCACTCCCTCACCTCCCACTCTCTCTCCTCCCACTCCCTCACCTCCCTCTCCCTCATATTCCTCTCCCTCACCTCCCACTCCCTCACCTCCCACTCCCTCACCTCCAACTCCCTCGCCTCCCATTCCCTCACCTCCCACTCCCTCACCTCCCACTCCCTCACCTCCCACTCCCTCACCTCCCACTCCATCACCTCCCACTCCCTCACATCCCACTCCCTCACCTCCCACTCCCTCACCTCCCACTCCCTCACCTCCCTCTCCCTCACCTCCCACTCCCTCACCTCCCACTCCCTCACCTCCCACTCCCTCACCTCCCACTCCCTCACCTCCCACTCCCTCACCTCCCACTCCCCTCACCTCCCACTCCCTCACCTCCCACTCCCTCACCTCCCACTCCCTCACCTCCCTCTCCCTCACCTCCCACTCCTTACCTTCCACTCCCTCACCTCCCTCTCCCTCACCTCCCTCTCCCTCACCTCCCACTCCCTCACCTCCCACTCCCTCACCTCCCACTCCCTCAACTCCCACTCCCTCACCTCCCACTCCTCACCTCCCACTCCCTCAACTCCCACTCCCTCACCTCCCACTCCCTCTCCTCCCACTCCCTCACCTCCCACTCCCTCACCTCCCACTCCCTCACCTCCCACTCCCTCACCTCCCACTCCCTAACCTCCCACTCCCTCACCTTCCACTCCCTCACCTCCCACTCCCTCACCTCCCACTCCCTCTCCTCCCACTCCCTCACCTCCCACTCCCTCACATCCCACTCCCTCACCTCCCACTCCCTCACCTCCCTCTCCCTAACCTCTCACACCCTCACCTCCCACTCCCTCACCTCCAACTCCCTTACCTCCCACTCCCTCACCTCCCTCTCCCTCACCTCCCACTCCCTCACCTCCCTCTCCCTCACCTCCCACTCCCTCACCTCCCTCTCCCTCAACTCTCCCTCATCTCCCACTCCATCACCTCCCACTCCCTCACCTCCCTCTCCCTCACCTCCCACTCCCTCACCTCCCTCTCACTCACCTCCCACTCCTTACCTCCCACTCCCTCACCTCCCACTCCCTCACCTCCCACTCCCTCTCCTCCCTGTCCCTCACCTCCCACTCCCTCACCTCCCACTCCCTCACCTCCCACTCCCTCACCTCCCACTCCCTCACCTCCCACTCCCTCACCTCCCACTCCCTCACCTCCCACTCCCTCACCTCCCACTCCATCACCTCCCACTCCCTCACCTCCCTCTCCCTCACCTCTCCCTCACCTCCCACTCCCTCACCTCCCACTCCCTCACACTCCCTCTCCTCCCTCTCCCTCACCTCCCACTCCCTCACCTCCCACTCCCTCACCTCCTCACCTCCCACTCCCTCACCTCCCACTCCCTCACCTCCCACTCCCTCTCCCTCTCCACCTCACTCTCCCACTCCCTCACCTCCCACTCCCTCACTCCCTCGCCTCCCATTCCCTCACTCCCTCTCCCTCCCTCTCCTCCCTCACTCCCTCTCCCTCACCTCCCTCGCCTGTCCCTCACCTCCCCTCACCTCATCCATCACCTCAATCCCTCACCTCTCCCACTCCCTCACCTCCCACTCCCTCACACTCCCCACATATTCCTCTCCCTCACCTCCCACTCCCTCACCTCCCACTCCCTCTCCTCCCACTCCCTCACTCTCCCTCACCTCCCACTCCTCCCTCCCACTCCCTCACCTCCCACTCCCTCACCTCCCACTCCCTCACCTCCCACTCCCTCACCTCCCACTCCCTCACCTCCCACTCCCTCACCTCCCACTCCCTCACCTCCCTCTCCCTCAC